>NC_090753.1:7393876-7408876 GCF_036898095.1 Palaemon carinicauda
ATAGAAATAAATTTCTACCTCATACCTGGGATCGAACGCTAGCCCCTTCTAATGAAAAGCCAGGTCGAAACCAACCATGTCATGAGAGCCCATAAAAGAAATTGGAACCTGACCGTTACCAGCTGTCCGAGGATTTACCTGGCGAGACATCAGTCTCTTACCTGCGAGTTTTACCCAATTTCCCAGGCCACCACGTGACACAATTGGTAGTAATTCATTCAAATTACCCCTAATGAGTCAATATGGATTAATATCAACACAACATCGTGTTCAAATAGAAATAAATTTCTACCTCATACCTGGGATCGAACGCTAGCCCCTTCTAATGAAAAACCAGGTCGAAACCAACCATGTCATGAGAGCCCATAAAAGAAATTGGAACCTGACCGCTACCAGCTCTCCGAGGATTTACCTGGCGAGACATCAGTCTCTTACCAGAGAGTTTTACCCAATTTCCCGGGCCACCACGTGACACAATTGGTAGTAATTCATTCAAATTATCCCTAATGAGTCAATATGCATTAATATCAACACAACATCGTGTTCAAATAGAAATAAATTTCTACCTCATACCTGGGATCGAACGCTAGCCCCTTCTAATGAAAGGCCAGGTCGAAACCAACCATGTCATGAGAGCCCATAAAAGAAATTGGAACCTGACCGCTACCAGCTGTCCGAGGATTTACCTGGCGAGACATCAGTCTCTTACCAGAGAGTTTTACCCAATTTCTCGGGCCACCACGTGACACAATTGGTAGTAATTCATTCAAATTACCCCTAATGAGTCAATATGGATTAATATCAACACAACATCGTGTTCAAATAGAAATAAATTTCTACATCATACCTGGGATCGAACGCTAGCCCCTTCTAATGAAAGGCCAGGTCGAAACCAACCATGTCATGAGAGCCCATAGAAGAAATTGGAACCTGACCGCTACCAGCTGTTCGAGGATTTACCTGGCGAGACATCAGTCTCTTACCAGCGAGTTTTACCCAATTCCCCGGGCCACCACGTGACACAATTTGTAGTAATTCATTCAAATTACCCCTAATGAGTCAATATGGATTAATATCAACACAACATCGTGTTCTAATAGAAATAAATTTCTACCTCATACCTGGGATCGAACGCTAGCCCCTTCTAATGAAAGGCCAGTTCGAAACCAACCATGTCATGAGAGCCCATAAAAGAAATTGGAACCTGACCGCTACCAGCTGTCCGAGGATTTACCTGGCGAGACATCAGTCTCTTACCAGCGAGTTTTACCCAATTTCCCGGGCCACCACGTGACACAATTGGTAGTAATTCATTCAAATTACCCCTAATGAGTCAATATGGATTAATATCAACACAACATTGTGTTCAAATAGAAATAAATTTCTACCTCACACCTGGGATCGAACGCTAGCCCCTTCTAATGAAAGGCCAGGTCAAAACCAACCATGTCATGAGAGCCCATAAAATAAATTGGAACCTGACCGCTACCAGCTGTCCGAGGATTCACCTGGCGAGACATCAGTCTCTTACCAGCGAGTTTTACCCAATTTCCCGGGCCACCACGTGACACAATTGGTAGTAATTCATTCAAATTACCCCTAATGAGTCAATATGGATTAATATCAACACAACATCGTGTTCAAATAAAAATAAATTTCTACCTCATACCTGGGATCGAACGCTAGCCCCTTCTAATGAAAGGCCAGGTCGAAACCAACCATGTCATGAGAGCCCATAAAAGAAATTGGAACCTGACCGCTACCAGCTGTCCGAGGATTTACCTGGCGAGACATCAGTCTCTTACCAGCGAGTTTTACCCAATTTCCCGGGCCACCACGTGACACAATTGGTAGTAATTCATTCAAATTACCCCTAATGAGTCAATATGGATTAATATCAACACAACATCGTGTTCAAATAGAAATAAATTTCTACATCATACCTGGGATCGAACGCTAGCCCCTTCTAATGAAAGGCCAGGTCGAAACCAACCATGTCCTGAGAGCCCATAAAAGAAATTGGAACCTGACCGTTACCAGCTGTCCGAGGATTTACTTGGCGAGACATCAGTCTCTTACCAGCGAGTTTTACCCAATTTCCCGGGCCACCACGTGACACAATTGGTAGTAATTCATTCAAATTACCCCTAATGAGTCAATATGCATTAATATCAACACAACATCGTGTTCAAATAGAAATAAATTTCTACCTCATACCTGGGATCGAACGCTAGCCCCTTCTAATGAAAGGCCAGGTCGAAACCAACCATGTCATGAGAGCCCATAAAAGAAATTGGAACCTGACCGCTACCAACTGTCCGAGGATTTACCTGGCGAGACATCAGTCTCTTACCAGCGAGTTTTACCCAATTTCCCGGGCCACCACGTGACACAATTGGTAGTAATTCATTCAAATTACCCCTAATGAGTCAATATGGATTAATATCAACACAACATCGTGTTCAAATAGAAATAAATTTCTACCTCATACCTGGGATCGAACGCAAGCCCCTTCTAATGAAAGGCCAGGTCGAAACCAACCATGTCATGAGAGCCCATAAAAGAAATTGGAACCTGACCGTTACCAGCTGTCCGAGGATTTATTGGCGAGACATCAGTGTAGTTATTCATTCAAATTACCCCTAATGAGTCAATATGGATTAATATCAACAAAACATCGTGTTCAAATAGAAATAAATTTCTACCTCATACCTGGGATCGAACGCTAGCCCCTTCTAATGAAAGGCCAGGTCGAAACCAACCATGTCATGAGAGCCCATAAAAGAAATTGGAACCTGACCGCTACCAGCTGTCCGAGGATTTACCTGGCGAGACATCAGTCTCTTACCAGCAAGTTTTACCCAATTTCCCGGGCCACCACGTGACACAATTGGCAGTAATTCATTCAAATTACCCCTAATGAATCAATATGGATTAATATCAACACAACATCGTGTTCAAATAGAAATAAATTTCTACCTCACACCTGGGATCGAACGCTAGCCCATTATAATGAAAGGCCAGGTCGAAACCAACCATGTCATGAGAGCCCATAAAAGAAATTGGAACCTTACTGTTACCAGCTGTCCGAGGATTTACCTGGCGAAACATAAGTCTCTTACCAGCGAGTTTTACCCAATTTCCCGGGCCACCACGTGACACAATTGGTAGTAATTCATTCAAATTACCCCTAATGAGTCAATATGGATTAATATCAACACAACATCGTGTTCAAATAGAAACAAATTTCTACCTCATACCTGGGATCGAACGCTAGCCCCTTCTAATAAAAGGCCAGGTCGAAACCAACCATGTCATGAGTGCCCATAAAAGAAATTGGAACCTGACCGCTACCAGCTGTCCGAGGATTTACCTGGCGAGACATCAGTCTCTTACCAGCGAGTTTTACCCAATTTCCCGGGCCACCACGTGACACAATTGGTAGTAATTCATTCAAATTACCCCTAATGAGTCAATATGGATTAATATCAAAACAACATCGTGTTCAAATAGAAATAAATTTCTACCTCATACCTGGGATCGAACGCTAGCCCCTTCTAATGAAAGGCCAGGTCGAAACCAACCATGTCATGAGAGCCCATAAAAGAAATTGGAACCTGACCGCTACCAGCTGTCCGAGGATTTACCTGGCGAGACATCAGTCTCTTACCAGAGAGTTTTACCCAATTTCCCGGGCCACCACGTGACACAATTGGTAGTAATTCATTCAAATTACCCCTAATGAGTCAATATGTATTAATATCAACACAACATCGTGTTCAAATAGAAATAAATTTCTACCTCATACCTGGGATTGAACGCTAGCCCCTTCTAATGAAAAACCAGGTCGAAACCAACCATGTCACGAGAGCCCATAAAAGAAATTGGAACCTGACCGCTACCAGCTGTCGGAGGATTTACCTGGCGAGACATCAGTCTCTTACCAGCGAGTTTTACCCAATTTCCCGGGCCACCACGTGACACAATTGGTAGTAATTCATTCAAATTACCCCTAATGAGTCAATATGTATTAATATCAACACAACATCTTGTTCAAATAGAAATAAATTTCTACCTCATACCTGGGATCGAACGCTAGCCCCTTCTAATGAAAAACCAGGTCGAAACCAACCAAGTCACGAGAGCCCATAAAAGAAATTGGAACCTGACCGCTACCAGCTGTCGGAGGATTTACCTGGCGAGACATCAGTCTCTTACCAGCGAGTTTTACCCAATTTCCCGGGCCACCACGTGACACAATTGGTAGTAATTCATTCAAATTACCCCTAATGAGTCAATATGGATTAATATCAACACAACATCGTGTTCAAATAGAAATAAATTTCTACCTCATACCTGGGATCGAACGCTAGCCCCTTCTAATGAAAGGCCAGGTCGAAACCAACCATGTCATGAGAGCCCATAAAAGAAATTGGAACCTGACCGCTACCAGCTGTCCGAGGATTTACCTGGCGAGACATCAGTCTCTTACCAGCGAGTTTTACCCAATTTCCCGGGCCACCACGTGACACAATTGGTAGTAATTCATTCAAATTATCCCTAATGAGTCAATATGCATTAATATCAACACAACATCGTGTTCAAATAGAAATAAATTTCTACCTCATACCTGGGATCGAACGCTAGCCCCTTCTAATGAAAGGCCCGGTCGAAACCAACCATGTCATGAGAGCCCATAAAAGAAATTGGAAACTGACCGCTACCAGCTGTGCGAGGATTTACCTGGCGAGACATCAGTCTCTTACCAGCGAGTTTTACCCAATTTCCCGGGCCACTACGTGACACAATTTGTAGTAATTCATTCAAATTACCCCTAATGAGTCAATATGGATTAATATCAACACAACATCGTGTTCAAATAGAATTAAATTTCTACCTCATACCTGGGACCGAACGCTAGCCCCTTCTAATGAAAGGCCAGGTCGAAACCAACCATGTCATGAGAGCCCATAAAAGAAATTGGAACCTGACCGCTACCAGCTGTCCGAGGATTTAACTGGCGAGACATCAATCTCTTACCAGCGAGTTTTACCCAATTTCCCGGCCCACCAAGTGACACAATTGGTAGTAATTCATTCAAATTACCCCTAATGAGTCAATATGCATTAATATCAACACAACATCGTGTTCAAATAGAAATAAATTTCTACCTCATACTTGGGATCGAACGCTAGCCCCTTCTAATGAAAAACCAGGTCGAAACCAACCATGTCACGAGAGCCCATAAAAGAAATTGGAACCTGACCGCTACCAGCTGTCGGAGGATTTACCTGGCGAGACATCAGTCTCTTCCCAGCGAGTTTTACCCAATTTCCCGGGCCACCACGTGACACAATTGGTAGTAATTCATTCAAATTACCCCTAATGAGTCAATATGGATTAATATCAACACAACATCGTGTTCAAATAGAAATAAATTTCTACCTCATACCTGGGATCGAACGCTAGCCCCTTCTAATGAAAGACCAGGTCGAAACCAACCATGTCATGAGAGCCCATAAAAGAAATTGGAACCTGACCGCGACCAGCTGTCCGAGGATTTACCTGGCGAGACATCAGTCTCTTACCAGCGAGTTTTACCCAATTTCCCGGGCCACCATGTGACACAATTGGTAGTAATTCATTCAAATTATCCCTAATGAGTCAATATGCATTAATATCAACACAACATCGTGTTCAAATAGAAATAAATTTCTACCTCATACCTGGGATCGAACGCTAGCCCCTTCTAATGAAAGGCCAGGTCGAAACCAACCATGTCATGAGAGCCCATAAAAGAAATTGGAGCCTGACTGCTACCAGCTGTCGGAGGATTTACCTGGCGAGACATCAGTCTCTTACCAGCGAGTTTTACCCAATTTCCCGGGCCACCACGTGACACAATTGGTAGTAATTCATTCAAATTACCCCTAATGAGTCAATATGCATTAATATCAACACAACATCGTGTTCAAATAGAAATAAATTTCTACCTCATACCTGGGATCGAACGCTAGCCCCTTCTAATGAAAGGCCAGGTCGAAACCAACCATGTCATGAGAGCCCATAAAAGAAATTGGAACCTGACCGCTACCAGCTGCCCGAGGATTTACCTGGCGAGACATCAGTCTCTTACCAGCGAGTTTTACCCAATTTCCCGGGCCACCACGTGACACAATTGGTAGTAATTCATTCAAATTACCCCTAATGAGTCAATATGGATTAATATCAACACAACATCGTGTTCAAATAGAAATAAATTTCTACCTCATACCTGGGATCGAACGCTAGCCCCTTCTAATGAAAGGCCAGGTCGAACCAACCATGTCATGAGAGCCCATAAAAGAAATTGGAACCTGACTGCTACCAGCTGTCGGTGGATTTACCTGGCGAGACATCAGTCTCTTACCAGCGAGTTTTACCCAATTTCCCGGGCCACCACGTGACACAATTGGTAGTAATTCATTCAAATTACCCCTAATGAGTCAATATGGATTAATATCAACACAACATCGTGTTCAAATAGAAATAAATTTCTACCTCATACCTGGGATCGAACGCTAGCCCCTTCTAATGAAAGGCCAGGTCGAAACCAACCATGTCATGAGAGCCCATATAAGAAATTGGAACCTGACCGTTACCAGCTGTCCGAGGATTTATTGGCGAGACATCAGTGTAGTTATTCATTCAAATTACCCCTAATGAGTCAATATGGATTAATATCAACACAACATCGTGTTCAAATAGAAATAAATTTCTACCTCACACCTGGGATCGAACGCTAGCCCCTTCTAATGAAAGGCCAGGTCAAAACCAACCATGTCATGAGAGCCCATAAAATAAATTGGAACCTGACCGCTACCAGCTGTCCGAGGATTTACCTGGCGAGACATCAGTCTCTTACCAGCGAGTTTTACCCAATTTCCCGGGCCACCACGTGACACAATTGGTAGTAATTAATTCAAATTACCCCTAATGAGTCAATATGGATTAATATCAACACAACATCGTGTTCAAATAAAAATAAATTTCTACCTCATACCTGGGATCGAACGCTAGCCCCTTCTAATGAAAGGCCAGGTCGAAACCAACCATGTCATGAGAGCCCATAAAAGAAATTGGAACCTGACCGCTACCAGCTGTCCGAGGATTTACCTGGCGAGATATCAGTCTCTTAGCAGCGAGTTTTACCCAATTTCCCGGGCCACCACGTGACACAATTGGTAGTAATTCATTCAAATTACCCCTAATGAGTCAATATGGATTAATATCAACACAACATCGTGTTCAAATAGAAATAAATTTCTACATCATACCTGGGATCGAACGCTAGCCCCTTCTAATGAAAGGCCAGGTCGAAACCAACCATGTCATGAGAGCCCATAAAAGAAATTGGAACCTGACCGTTACCAGCTGTCCGAGGATTTACCTGGCGAGACATCAGTCTCTTACCAGCGAGTTTTACCCAATTTCCCAGGCCACCACGTGACACAATTGGTAGTAATTCATTCAAATTACCCCTAATGAGTCAATATGGATTAATATCAACACAACATCGTGTTCAAATAGAAATAAATTTCTACCTCATACCTGGGATCGAACGCTAGCCCCTTCTAATGAAAGGCCAGGTCGAAACCAACCATGTCATTAGAGCCCATAAAAGAAATTGGATCCTGACCGCTACCAACTGTCCGAGGATTTACCTGGCGAGACATCAGTCTCTTACCAGCGAGTTTTACCCAATTTCCCCGGCCACCACGTGACACAATTGGTAGAAATTCATTCAAATTACCCCTAATGAGTCAATATGGATTAATATCAACCCAACATCGTGTTCAAATAGAAATAAATTTCTACCTCATACCTGGGATCGAACGCTAGCCCCTTCTAATGAAAGGCCAGGTCGAAACCAACCATGTCATGAGAGCCCATAAAAGAAATTGGAACCTGACCGCTACCAGCTGTCCGAGGATTTACCTGGCGAGACATCAGTCTCTTACCAGCGAGTTTTACCCAATTTCCCGGGACACCACGTGACACAATTGGTAGTAATTCATTCAAATTACCCCTAATGAGTCAATATGGATTAATATCAACACAACATCGTGTTCTAATAGAAATAAATTTCTACCTCACGCCTGGGATCGAACGCTAGCCCCTTATAATGAAAGGCCAGGTCGAAACCAACCATGTCATGAGAGCCCATAAAAGAAATTGGAACCTGACTGCTACCAGCTGTCCGAGGATTTACATGGCGAAACATCAGTCTCTTACCAGCGAGTTTTACCCAATTTCCCGGGCCACCACGTGACACAATTGGTAGTAATTCATTCAAATTACCCCTAATGAGTCAATATGGATTAATATCAACACAACATCGTGTTCAAATAGAAATAAATTTCTACCTCATACCTGGGATCGAACGCTAGCCCCTTCTAATGAAAGGCCAGGTCGAAACCAACCATGTCATGAGAGCCCATAAAAGAAATTGGAACCTGACCGCTACCAGCTGTCCGAGGATTTACATGACGAGACATCAGTCTCTTACCAGAGAGTTTTACCCAATATCCTGGGCCACCACGTGACACAATTGATAGTAATTCATTCAAATTACCCGTAATGAGTCAATATGTATTAATATCAACACAACATCGTGTTCAAATAAAAATAAATTTCTACCTCATACCTGGGATCGAACGCTAGCCCCTTCTAATGAAAGGCCAGGTCGAAACCAACCATGTCATGAGAGCCCATAAAAGAAATTGGAACCTGACCGCTACCAGCTGTCCGAGGATTTACCTGGCGAGACATCAGTTTCTTACCAGAGAGTTTTACCCAATTCCCCGGGCCACCACGTGACACAATTTGTGGTAATTCATTCAAATTACCCATAATGAGTCAATATGGATTAATATCAACACAACATCGTGTTCTAAAAGAAATAAATTTCTACCTCATACCTGGGATCGAACGCTAGCCCCTTTTAATGAAAGGCCAGGTCGAAACCAACCATGTCATGAGAGCCCATAAAAGAAATTGGAACCTGACCGCTGCCAGCTGTGCGAGGATTTACCTGGCGAGACATCAGTCTCTTACCAGCGTGTTTTACCCAATTTCCCGGGCCACCACGTGACACAATTGGTAGGATTTCATTCAAATTACCCCTAATGAGTCAATATGGATTAATATCAACACAACATCGGGTTCAAATAGAAATAAATTTCTAGCTCATACCTGGGATCGAACGCTAGCCCCTTTTAATGAAAGGCCAGGTCGAAACCAACCATGTCATGAGAGCCCATAAAAGAAATTGGAACCTGACCGCTACCAGCTGTCCGAGAATTTACCTGGCGAGACATCAGTCTCTTACCAGCGAGTTTTACCCAATTTCCCGGGCCACCAAGTGACACAATTGGTAGTAATTCATTCAAATTACCCCTAATGAGTCAATATGGATTAATATCAACACAACATCGTGTTCAAATAGAAATAAATTTCTACCTCATATCTGGGATCGAACGCTAGCCCCTTCTAATGAAAGGCCAGGTCGAACCAACCATGTCATGAGAGCCCATAAAAGAAATTGGAACCTGACTGCTACCAGCTGTCGGTGGATTTACCTGGCGAGACATCAGTCTCTTACCAGCGAGTTTTACCCAATTTCCCGTGCCACCACGTGACACAATTGGTAGTAATTCATTCAAATTACCCCTAATGAGTCAATATGGATTAATATCAACACAACATCGTGTTCAAATAGAAATAAATTTCTACCTCATACCTGGGATCGAACGCTAGCCCCTTCTAATGAAAGGCCAGGTCGAAACCAACCATGTCATGAGAGCCCATAAAAGAAATTGGAACCTGACCGTTACCAGCTGTCCGAGGATTTATTGGCGAGACATCAGTGTAGTTATTCATTCAAATTACCCCTAATGAGTCAATATGGATTAATATCAACACAACATCGTGTTCAAATAGAAATAAATTTCTACCTCACACCTGGGATTGAACGCTAGCCCCTTCTAATGAAAGGCCAGGTCAAAACCAACCATGTCATGAGAGCCCATAAAATAAATTGGAACCTGACCGCTACCAGCTGTCCGAGGATTTACCTGGCGAGACATCAGTCTCTTACCAGCGAGTTTTACCCAATTTCCCGGGCCACCACGTGACACAATTGGTAGTAATTCATTCAAATTACCCCTAATGAGTCAATATGGATTAATATCAACACAACATCGTGTTCAAATAAAAATAAATTTCTACCTCATACCTGGGATCGAACGCTAGCCCCTTCTAATGAAAGGCCAGGTCGAAACCAACCATGTCATGAGAGCCCATAAAAGAAATTGGAACCTGACCGCTACCAGCTGTCCGAGGATTTACCTGGCGAGATATCAGTCTTTTAGCAGCGAGTTTTACCCAATTTCCCGGGCCACCACGTGACACAATTGGTAGTAATTCATTCAAATTACCCCTAATGAGTCAATATGGATTAATATCAACACAACATCGTGTTCAAATAGAAATAAATTTCTACCTCATACCTGGGATCGAACGCTAGCCCCTTCTAATGAAAGGCCAGGTCGAAACCAACCATGTCATGAGAGCCCATAAAAGAAATTGGAACCTGACCGTTACCAGCTGTCCGAGGATTTACCTGGCGAGACATCAGTCTCTTACCAGCGAGTTTTACCCAATTTCCCAGGCCACCACGTGACACAATTGGTAGTAATTCATTCAAATTACCCCTAATGAGTCAATATGGATTAATATCAACACAACATCGTGTTCAAATAGAAATAAATTTCTACCTCATACCTGGGATCGAACGCTAGCCCCTTCTAATGAAAGGCCAGGTCGAAACCAACCATGTCATTAGAGCCCATAAAAGAAATTGGAACCTGACCGCTACCAACTGTCCGAGGATTTACCTGGCGAGACATCAGTCTCTTACCAGCGACTTTTACCCAATTTCCCCGGCCACCACGTGACACAATTGGTAGAAATTCATTCAAATTACCCCTAATGAGTCAATATGGATTAATATCAACACAACATCGTGTTCAAATAGAAATAAATTTCTACCTCATACCTGGGATCGAACGCTAGCCCCTTCTAATGAAAGGCCAGGTCGAAACCAACCATGTCATGAGAGCCCATAAAAGAAATTGGAACCTGACCGCTACCAGCTGTCCGAGGATTTACCTGGCGAGACATCAGTCTCTTACCAGCGAGTTTTACCCAATTTCCCGGGCCACCACGTGACACAATTGGTAGTAATTCATTCAAATTACCCCTAATGAGTCAATATGGATTAATATCAACACAACATCGTGTTCTAATAGAAATAAATTTCTACCTCACGCCTGGGATCGAACGCTAGCCCCTTATAATGAAAGGCCAGGTCGAAACCAACCATGTCATGAGAGCCCATAAAAGAAATTGGAACCTGACTGCTACCAGCTGTCCGAGGATTTACATGGCGAAACATCAGTCTCTTACCAGCGAGTTTTACCCAATTTCCCGGGCCACCACGTGACACAATTGGTAGTAATTCATTCAAATTACCCCTAATGAGTCAATATGGATTAATATCAACACAACATCGTGTTCAAATAGAAATAAATTTTTACCTCATACCTGGGATCGAACGCTAGCCCCTTCTAATGAAAGGCCAGGTCGAAACCAACCATGTCATGAGTGCCCATAAAAGAAATTGGAACCTGACCCCTACCAGATGTCCGAGGATTTACCTGGCGAGACATCAGTCTCTTACCAGCGAGTTTTACCCAATTTCCCGGGCCACCAAGTGACACAATTGGTAGTAATTCATTCAAATTACCCCTAATGAGTCAATATGGATTAATATCAACACAACATCGTGTTCAAATAGAAATAAATTTCTACCTCATACCTGGGATCGAACGCTAGCCCCTTCTAATGAAAGGCCAGGTCGAAACCAACCATGTCATGAGAGCCCATAAAAGAAATTGGAACCTGACCGCTACCAGCTGTCCGAGGATTTACATGACGAGACATCAGTCTCTTACCAGAGAGTTTTACCCAATATCCCGGGCCACCACGTGACACAATTGATAGTAATTCATTCAAATTACCCCTAATGAGTCAATATGTATTAATATCAACACAACATCGTGTTCAAATAGAAATAAATTTCTACCTCATACCTGGGATCGAACGCTAGCCCCTTCTAATGAAAGGCCAGGTCGAAACCAACCATGTCATGAGAGCCCATAAAAGAAATTGGAACCTGACCGCTACCAGCTGTCCGAGGATTTACCTGGCGAGACATCAGTTTCTTACCAGCGAGTTTTACACAATTCCCCGGGCCACCACGTGACACAATTTGTAGTAATTCATTCAAATTACCCCTAATGAGTCAATATGGATTAATATCAACACAACATCGTGTTCAAATAGAAATAAATTTCTACCTCATACCTGGGATCGAACGCTAGCCCCTTCTAATGAAAGGCCAGGTCGAAACCAACCATGTCATGAGTGCCCATAAAAGAAATTGGAACCTGACCCCTACCAGATGTCCGAGGATTTACCTGGCGAGACATCAGTCTCTTACCAGCGAGTTTTACCCAATTTCCCGGGCCACCAAGTGACACAATTGGTAGTAATTCATTCAAATTACCCCTAATGAGTCAATATGGATTAATATCAACACAACATCATGTTCAAATAGAAATAAATTTCTACCTCATACCTGGGATCGAACGCTAGCCCCTTCTAATGAAAGGCCAGGTCGAAACCAACCATGTCATGAGAGCCCATAAAAGAAATTGGAACCTGACCGCTACCAGCTGTCCGAGGATTTACATGACGAGACATCAGTCTCTTACCAGAGAGTTTTACCCAATATCCCGGGCCACCACGTGACACAATTGATAGTAATTCATTCAAATTACCCCTAATGAGTCAATATGTATTAATATCAACACAACATCGTGTTCAAATAGAAATAAATTTCTACCTCATACCTGGGATCGAACGCTAGCCCCTTCTAATGAAAGGCCAGGTCGAAACCAACCATGTCATGAGAGCCCATAAAAGAAATTGGAACCTGACCGCTACCAGCTGTCCGAGGATTTACCTGGCGAGACATCAGTTTCTTACCAGCGAGTTTTACACAATTCCCCGGGCCACCACGTGACACAATTTGTAGTAATTCATTCAAATTACCCCTAATGAGTCAATATGGATTAATATCAACACAACATCGTGTTCTAAAAGAAATAAATTTCTACCTCATACCTGGGATCGAACGCTAGCCCCTTTTAATGAAAGGCCAGGTCGAAACCAACCATGTCATGAGAGCCCATAAAAGAAATTGGAACCTGACCGCTACCAGCTGTCCGAGAATTTACCTGGCGAGACATCAGTCTCTTACCAGCGTGTTTTACCCAATTTCCCGGGCCACCACGTGACACAATTGGTAGTACTTCATTCAAATTACCCCTAATGAGTCAATATGGATTAATATCAACACAACATCGTGTTCAAATAGAAATAAATTTCTACCTCATACCTGGGATCGAACGCTAGCCCCTTCTAATGAAAGGCCAGGTCGAAACCAACCATGTCATGAGAGCCCATAAAAGAAATTGGAACCTGACCGCTACCAGCTGTCGGAGGATTTACCTGGCGAGACATCAGTCTCTTACCAGCGAGTTTTACCTAATTTCCCGGGCCACCACGTGACACAATTGGTAGTAATTCATTCAAATTACCCCTAATGAGTCAATATGGATTAATATCAACACAACATCGTGTTCAAATAGAAATAAATTTCTACCTCATACCTGGGATCGAACGCTAGCCCTTTCTAATGAAAGGCCAGGTCGAAACCAACCATGTCATGAGAGCCGTATATATATATATATATATATATATATATATATATATATATATATATATATATATATATATATATATATATATATATATATATATATATATATATATATATATGTCTCAGGCGTTTGTTCTGAAGTGGACTATAATGGCTGATGATGATTTTCCAAATTTATACTTAGCAATTGCGAAAAAAAGTAATTATAGGCTTTTATAGTTTTATATAATAGGTCTCTTTATATTTTATACCACAGGTCATTTTTTACCTGACTTTTTGGGGGGGCGTGGGGTTGGGGGGGGGGGAGGGGGATTTCACCATCATCTCCTCCTAAGCCTTTCGACGCAAAGAGCCTTAGTTACATTTCACCAGTCGTCACTATTTTGAGCTTTTTAACCAATACTTCTCCATTCATCACCTCATACTTCACGCTTCCTAGTCCTTAGCCATGTAGTCCTGGGTCTGCTAATTCTTCTAGGGCATTCTTCTATTAGCGAGCTTTTTTTTCCCATTCGTATGAGGTAACACGATTGCATTGTGGAGCCCAAATGAAAGTTTGGTGAACTACTCTCTCTTGGGTAGTGCGAAAACAAGGCGGTACCATCTCAAACTACCCCTCACTGTGATTTCATCCACATGTGATATTTGAGTGATCTCTCTTATAGTTTCTAATCCTGTCCTGTCATTCAACTCCTAATATTCTTCTAAAGACTTTCTCCTCAAATCTACAAAATATGTTGGATATTGTTTCATTGTCATACCACGATTCAAGTTCGTATAGAAACATTGTCTAATTGTTTTTTTCAAACTTTCATTAAACTCCAATTCTAAAGACATACTAAACTCAATTTCCCTATACACGTTTCTTCCGACAGCATAAAAATGCTTAACATTTCTCAGAAAATTAAATAGAAATATCCCCAAAATTTTCCATAGGAATAATAAGGTTAATTAGAACATTATAGTAAATTGCCAAGAAATTTTCGTCGTTCGGAATAGCAATTACGAGAATGAAAAATACATAATAAATGACTGGAATAAGGTAATTTGGCACAAAAGAGATTCGATTTTGTCTTCTTATTTCCCAGTCTCCATTATCTGCTCGCAAAACA
>NC_090753.1:7427578-7440078 GCF_036898095.1 Palaemon carinicauda
TTTAGGAGAGAGAGGGTAAAAGAAATTCTAAAGTCTCCCAAAGGTAAGAATTTTTTCCCCTTAGTCAAATTATTATTATTATTATTATTATTATTATTATTATTATTATTATTATTATTATTATTATTATTATTATTAGCCAGGCTACAACCCTAGTTGGAAATGCAAAATCCTATAAGCCCAAGGGCTCCAACAGGGGAAAATAACCCAGTGAGGAAAGGAAATAAGGGAATAAATAAACGATGATAATAAATTAACAATATATCATTCTAAAAACAGTAACAGTGTCAAAACACATATGTCCTATATAAACTATTAACAATGTCAAAAACATATATGTCATATATAAACAATAAAAAGCCTCATGTCAGCCTGTTAAACATAAAAACATTTGCTCCTATTTCGAACTTTGGAAGCTCTACTGATTCAACTACCCAATTTGGAAGATCATTCCACAGCTTGGAAGATCATACTATACTCTAGAAAGTGGGTAATAAGAGGAATTTTACAAGATATAGGAAATTTAAATCATGGTGTACAAGTTGTTAAAAATATTGTTACATACCATGTTGATCAATTGCAGCCGGTAAATAGAAATCTTGTAGATCATGTGAATGGTATAGATGAAAAAAAAATGCATTTGCTTTTAGAGCAGATGGGAATTACTCTAAAGTAGAGGAAGAAGATTTAGCATTAGTTTATGAAGTTTCCTATGTACCTTTTTGGGAGGAAAAGGTCACACTTGTTACAGATCATACACTTTTATTAGGAATATTGGGTCCGAAAGCAAGTTAACCTACATTGGTAGCTGCAAGACAGAACGATGGGTATTTGCGTTAGCTGCATGTCATTATGATATAGAATATCATCCTACATCAAAGATGGGTTATGAAGATGCTTTCTCTAGATTTCCAGTACACAAAACACCAGAAGAGTATGACAGTATATTATTAGTTCCAGTATATGATGTGCCCATTACACAAATGATATTGCACACCATACCAACAAAGACCCACTACTTAGCTAGGTAATACATGCTGATCACCAAGGCATTGTCAAATGAAAGCCTGGTGGAAGTACCTGTGTGTGATGGCCAGATATAGAGACGGATATTGAATTATTTGTGAGAAATTGTATGAATTGTGTTACACAACAGAACAGTTCTCATTTATCTAGAATGCACTCATAGCAGTTACTTAGGTATCCATGGCAAAGAGTACACATAGAATTTTCAAGTCCTTTAATAGGTTATCTGTTTTTGATAGTTATAAATGCTTACATAAGTGGCCAGACGTAGTTCCTATGAAGAGAGCAACGTCATACACAACTGTAAGCTAATGAATGCTTTTTTTTTTTTTTTTTTTTTTTACACATGGTATTCCAGAAGGAATTGTAACTAATAATGGTCCATAGTTTACCTCAGAGGAGTTTAGAGAGTTTTGTAATGTGAATGGCATTAAACATACATTTTCAGCAACATATCATCCTTCCACGCATTAAGAGGCTAAAAGATTTGTTCAAACATTTAAAAATAACATGAAGTGTAGAAAAGCAAATGCAAATAACATATATATTTTCATGTGACAAAGTTTATATTTTCTTATGGAACTACACCACACAGCACAAGTGGTATGACACAATCGAAATTTGTTGATTGGGAGTAGGATTAGGTGTAAGTTAGATTTCTTTTATCCAAGTTTGGAAAGTGATTTAGAAGGAAAAGGGTATAAACAATTAGAAAGGCTCCCAAAAGTAAGAAATTTTTCCCCTTTATTTAATGTCATGGTAAGATCATGCAATACTCCAGAAAATTGGGTAACTAGGGAAATTGTAAAATATATAGAAAACATACATTATGATGTACTGGTTGGTGAGAATTTAGTAAAATGTCATCTTGTTCAATTACACTCATTAAATAAGAATGTGAATGTTAGAGATAAAAAAAAATTCAATAGTTAGATGAAATGAATCCAATATTAACCGAGATGCTCAAACATCAGATGTAAATTTAGAATTTATTCATGTAGCAGTAGAGGATGAAGTTAGAGTACTTCTCAATAGAAAAGATTCAGGGAAGCCCCTTTAGGAGATGAGATTTGTAAAGTTTTGTACAATATCAGCGTAAGGGTGAGGGCAATGTTTTGTATTTGTACTGTAATACTATATGCGCTGTTTGTAATAAGAGTAAAGTTGCGCAGTGTTGCATTGATAGAACAAGTTAAAACATTCAAGTATAAGTGTAGTCGCATATATGAAGGATTTTATCATTTGTTAATTGTCTCAAAGATAGGATGTGAATCTTCTTACTTTTGTATTACAGAATTATCCATTCTTTCAGGAATGATGCTCTTTTGTTGTTTCTATATTTTTGTATGCAAGAGTTGTATTTACGATGTTCTCACTATAGAGTAACAAGCCATTGAGAGCCGAACAGTAATGTAAGGCTTTAGCACATTGAATTTAATAATAACAAAGAATCATTAAACCCCATCACGAAGAATCGGCAACATCAAACTATATATAGAACAACACTAATTCATGGATAGGGACCACGTCCTTTTATCAAGGTAAGGTGTTTGTATCAGAACATCATATCTTCAGAATTCTTTCCCCGTGTTCCCGTTCCTTTTTATCACATCCCATCCTTTTTGTTTATCCTAATGAAAGATCACACACGCTAAAACTTTATCATTTTTATCCCATCTCTCACAACTACATGTGCTAGGGAAGACCGAGGCTAGTTGTTACAATTTTACTATTTTTAGTTTTAATTCAATATCTAATGAAGGAAACCTAAAGAAATTTATGCTGGAAAAGTTTATTATATACGTTATGATAACCATATAACAAAAAGGTTATATACTTTCAAGTTTCTGTATATAAGAGAAAATAACAGAAAAAAAACTTTTTGTATGCATCTTGCCCCATATGCAGGGTAAGTTGTTACAGTCCAGGGGGATATATTATTACATAATATAAAAATTCATATCCTTTAAAATCCAAAGCAAATCGGTTATTATTTCCTTATACTGAGGTCACTAACTTAATGAGCACTTTAATTTTTGCAACTGTCATGGACTTAATCTTTGCATTTGAGGCATTGCACATATTGCTACCCTGAGTTTTAATTTAATCATTCGTCACCGCATAGAAGACGTCAATAATATTCGATGTTCTGCCTGTTCTTATTTCCACCAGTCTTCAGAAACCCATCGTTGTTCAGATGGTTTTAATCCTGAGCCTTTTTCCTTGTGAATGCTCATAGTTCCGGGTGTGTCTGTTAGTATTGCTACGTAGTATTTTCTTTTATTGCATCTTTGAGTCCTTGTTGATCCACCTTTTTTTAAATGGTCTCAGCTGCTTTAGGGTTATGATTTTCCCTGTAGGTGTTCATGTCTTTATAGAAGGAGGTGATTGGTGTATGTAACGCCTATCTAAATCATTTTTGCTTGTGCATGCAACAGGGTCTGTGATCGGATTTTCAAGGCTTATGTTCTGGGGAGTTGGGTGATTATGAAAAGGTTTAGAGGTACCATACAGCATACGTAAACTCCTATAGGCTATAATTAGGCTTTAGCATTTGCTTTGGTTTCATCATCCATTTTTTGTATTTTCTGGAGCTATGTATATTACGAAGGGCAAGTTATTTCTGATTGTAACAACGAGCCCCGAGCGAAATATTTTCCAACTCCTAAATTTTGCTATTTGTTTCATTTATGTAAAAATAAGTTTACTCATAAATGAAGCATAAACACAGTTATTTTAAAGCATCATATTATTTAATGAACATGAATTTCATTAAGGTCTAAGAACATAAAACAAAAGGTCAGAATATTTACTTAGGGTATCTGAAAAAACTTTTTTTTCTTATACTTTCTCATACGGATGAATAACTTTTTTTGTATTCCAAGAGAATCAGGCTGATACTGACGCTTTAATGTCCCAAGAATATCGGCATCAACTATTGCCATGTGATGAAGATAGGGACTGTATCAACCAACCCTTATATGGAACTATCCTTGATCTCCCCTATTTTCTCTTAACATTAATATCCTCATCCTCTGACATTGAAAATTTCCATGTGATCGTAATTTTAAGCTAATAAGTTATGCACTAGGTATTTATTATTGTCTATGGGCTATAACCACAAGACTTCATCGTATTGTCAGTGATAGGTTGATAACTGTTGATTTATTTTCCTTTTCCTGGAATGAGATCGTGTTTGTTGAAGTCGTCCATCTCTACATAGGGCCCTATTCCACAAGAATAATATTCTCCGCTGTGCTCCCTTTTTACACATTTTAGATGAAATAGTACTACGCAGGTATGTTTTTTTGTTGGGAATTATTGTCCTAATGCCAGCTGTTGACCTTAGCATTCCTTTTCCGGTTCCCTTGGTTTATGTCTTTAGTCCGTATCCAAGGCCAGACATTGCGGGTGTAACAAAGAGGCGACCTTGCCAGGATTCCCTAAGACAGACATTTCAAGTTATTGTGATTGAAGAAAAAACTTCCCCCTCTTAGTCTATAGCGACGAAATAACTGTTAATTTCTTAAGTAATTGAGGAGTAAACCTGCTAAGAATTTTTTATTTAATGTTAACATCTTGTGTTAAAGTGAAAGTGTTTCTCTTTTTTTTTTCCTACTCAATGAAAGTGTGGACATGAGATTCTGCCAGGTTATTGCACATTGGTAAGTGGTTCCCGCACAAATCTATTGTTCATTTGTTTCTATGAAATAAATCCTTCAGCATATATATATATATATATATATATATATATATATATATATGTGTGTGTGTGTGTATATATACATATATACATATATACATATATATATATACACTCACACACACACACACACACACACATATATATATATATATATATATATATATATATATATATATATATATATATATATATATATATATATATATATATATACACTGTATATGACTTTTGATAAACTATATTTTTCAAAACCGTGAATAATAGAGATTAAACCTGTGGTACAATTCTTGTGAAATACAATAATTTTATATGGTTGCAACTTATGTCAATTGTAGCATCCGTATAAAAAATCTATATCAAACATTTGCAAAAATTTGCATTGTTCCCCTGAATATTGATATTATTAGTTCATCTTCTATGCTGCTTGCAAATTTGTAGAGGTTCATTTTGGTTTATGGAAGCTATGAATCGCAATCATAATGGGACCAGCATACATGCAAGACTACAAAAAGTTTTTGGAGTCAATTCAAGAATGAAGGGATTAGTATAAGCCTTTAGAAAAAGACAAGACGAAGGAATATTGTTCGTTCTGTAAATGCGAGTTCATGGAAAAGATCAGTGATCTTAAAAGACATACTCCTTCTGTCAAACATATACAAGCTTTAGAACCATATTCTAGCTCCAGATAAACAAAACTCCCCTTTTCACAGATCAGTGACAGCTAACGCTGGTTGACTAACCAAGCAGGACAGATAGATATGATAATAGCTGATTATACTCAAATCTTAGCGGTGGTTTATATGTCAAAAGCATACAAAATAATGTTCAGTGATAACAGAGTAGGAGGAAAAAAATGAAATTACACCGAACTAAGTGCAAAAATATAATTGTGAATGTACTTCCAACCCTTTTTATGGACATATACTGGTTAGTAATTGCCTCATCCCTAGTATGTGAAAAAAAATGATTTAGTGAAGTATATATTATTGGTTTTTATAACATCTACATAGCACCAATGTCTCATACTGTAATTGCTATTAAGCAATCCAAATGATATTAGTTGTTGTTGGTATTATATATCATTAGTATATCATCACAAAAATCGATCCATAGACGGGAAGATATCAATTCCTAGTGCATTTCTAGCGTATTTCAAACTTCAATTAGCTCATTTATTCTTAACACAGTTGACAGTACTGCAGGCTCGGCTTAAGATTCACGTAAACTTTATATGGCAGTAAGGGCCTAATTTCTATATTGGATAATGGTAAAGAAGCGTTGCATCCCTTTGCAATATTAAGAGAATTGTTATTCCGATATTTTCAATATTTCGTGGAACACGAGTATGTAAATGATTTGAAAGGAATAATTATCCTACGATTATGTCAAATTGTTAAACTAAAGATAAATTATTTATGATACAACATTCAACTTCAGTGTTCAGTCGGAGTATGCTATCTTTCCGATGGAAATTTTGGGAGTTGTAGTTCCTTAAATCCCCCTTTGTTAAAGGGAAAGTTTATGGGGGGAGATCATTCGTTTTCGAAGCATAACGTGAGCTTAGTGACATTGTTTGTTATTATTCAATCTATTGTACTTTTATGTATAAATACAAACTTTGCTTTACTCTCAGAGTTGTTAGTGGTGGTGTTGCGGGGACGTAAGCAAAAACTTTTATAAAAAAAAAAAAAAACATTACTTGTATATGTTTAGCTAGCAGGATCACTATGGTGCCCATCAGCAACAACTCTTTGAGATCTTTTACTTAAAAAACAAATAACGATGCTAAGAAACGACCCACCCACTCCCAACTGTTCGAGTTTGAAAACAATGGCATCATGATTAACATGGTCAACATTAAAATCAAGGCCAATCACACGAACTTCCTGACCAAAAATCAAGGGATTTCTGTACAAAATTGGGGATTGTAAGAAGGGCATTACATGCTCCAAGAATTTTACGGAAACCAAATTGCAAACTAGGAAACAGATGATTACCTTCAGCAAAGCTATTAAGACGTTTTGCCGAAAAACGTTATGGAAATTGGACAGTAATCAGTTGGACTTGAGCTACCACACACACATTTACATAGTGGAGTAATTTTACCAATTCTCCAACAAGTGGTATTAGCTCCTCTTCTTGCTAACTTGTGCAAAATAACCGATAACTTTGGAGCTAAGAAATTTGTAATCCTTATAAAACAATCGAAGAAAAAATACCATTTATCTATACCTCCATAAGCAAGAAGGTCCATCAAGACAACTTTAATTTCACGAGATCAAAAAAGCTAAACTGATTGTTTTAGCCCTAAAAAAAAGGAATGAGGAAGTTCAAGTTTCTCATTACTCTGATTGCTGTCAAACACATCTGCCAAAAGTGCTATGGACACACAAAAATTACTCACCATGATCCAGCATATCCTTAGCTTCGTCTGTGGCTTCCCTCTCAATCTCTATTTGAAAAGCACCCGAAAGGCTACTCAATTTAGAAAAGATCACCGTTGCTCTGCCTGAGTAAAACAGCTCCCTGGAACGGGTTTGAGCATTGAAGGATACAGATGCAGACGTTTCGCTAATATTATGGCACCAGGTTCCTGTTGGTGCCAGAGTCCAACTGGATAATTACATTCCAGTCCAGTCGATCGAAAGTGTCACTAAGAATCTCTCTACAGAGGAGTTGAAAGTACCCATATACCAGCTCAGCAAGATGTGCAGACTAGGGGAAGTGAGTGATTTTGTTCAGGAGGGCTATGACTTGCTCCTGAATTAAGACCTTTTTCAAGTTGTAAAGAGCATGCCCCTCATATGCATGAAGGGAGCAGACCAGGAGCCCGAATTTTAGAGACGCCTCCTATAGAGGAAGACAAATGGCTAGCTGATATTGTCATTGGAGAAATAACATGGTTAACTGAAGATGCCCTAGAGGTTCCACCTCCAGTCATGAATCTGAGCCTCATACCTGAGAATTCATGAAACTGTGCTGCTTACCAAAAGAAAGGGAAGCTTTCATTACCCCTAACAGCCTAAGGAGCAAAACGTAGTTCATGATATTTAGTCTGTAGGACGAGACGCTAGAAAAATACAGGGAATCTCCCTATTTGGACGATGGACAAATGAATAATCCCTCTAAGGAGAACCACCTGCTGAAAGATGATGTTCTCTTCTGAATCACCCGAGGTACCCACGATCCCACTGAGGCCCTATGCCGAGAAGTAGTTGTCCATCGTAACATCTTTATGTCGGTGGTAGGCATAGCCCATAAGAGACTTGGAGGACACTTAGGTGTGAAGCGCCCTACCCAGCTGATCCAGTATCGGTTCTTCTGGTCATCCTTGCAGAAGAGTGTTAAGGTTTACCTACCCTCCCGCGATCCTTGCCAAGTTACCGGTATCCCAATTCAGTTACTGCCAAATGGCTCCTCTCTAACCAATCCCATTCACATGACATGATGGTGGATTATAAAGGTCCCCTGACCACTGAATAAGCACAGAAATCATTTCTTACTAACGGTAATTGATCATTTCTCTCGTTATCTCAAATTCATACCAACTAGTTGTGCAAATGACAGCCATGCTGTCAGAGGAGTGACACAATTCTGTTGTAGGTTTGGTTTCTTAGCCACCATTTAGTCAGACAAGGGCTCTCCCTTTATGGTAAAGGATCTAAAGGGAACACTAGATTACCATGGTATCCACCACCAGACCTCTAAACAATATGATCCAGAAAGCACTAATAAAAGTCTTCACAAAGTTAAGGGAGACTGGTTCTCCTATTTTGGAGAAGAACTTGCCCTATTCCTTGTTCACCCTCCGCCAGGCTTGCTCAGAAACCACAGAATACAGCCCATTTTAGTTTCTGTATGCTGACTCCACGCATGGGTCTCCAGATATAATCTATAAATGTCTGGGAGACCTCCTCCAAGGCCTCCTGGGTGAAAGAGCTGCCTAATATACAGGGTAAATTACAAACTGCCTCAGAAATTTCTATGGCTTCTGAGACAAAAGTACAGGGAATCACAAAACATCAAGTGGATCGTGAAACCAAAGACTGAAGCATTGAAGTGAGAGACCAAGTTCTGGCCCTGGTCTCCACCCAGGAGAACGGAACCGTTGAAACCAAAAGGTGTCGAAGATATAGGGCGAAGGAGCCATAGAGGAAGTGTTGAAATATTTGTTGGGGTTCTTCGGCAATCTATTCTTGGTAGGGAGCTAACTGTAGGCTGGAGACCTGTCAGAGATTTGTCCCATTTGAATAATTTCGTCTTATGAACAAGGTTCAAAATAGAGACTTCGGCCACTGTTATTTAGGTCATCAGGAAGAATGACTTCCTTATGACCTTTGACATAAAGATGCGTACGTTCAGGTCTCCATCCATCCAGAAATATTATTGCTCAGAATGCTTCAATAATGTTTAAAATGATTACAGAAGATTAAATTCCCAGAAAGATCAACTCACTGCCTTAAGCTCAGTTCAATCTGTTACATTCGGATGTAGGCTTGGGTATTTACTCCTAAATAGACATTTGTTTACTAGAGAAATTACTTAAGAAACCTTAAGAAATCTTCAATAAAAAGTTTTACTTTTTTTCACACATACATAGGTCTTTTCTTTCAATTTTCAAGTACAAAAGTCATTAGAGTTGGAAACCAATTACTGTTTTCCAGTGCGACCTAGAGAAAATAAAAATGGGAAGATTCCCAGGCCCCAACAATATTCTTGGGAACGAATGTAAATCAAATTACCCAGTGGATTACGGCATAAGACGGGCCAAGTGACTCCATATCAAACTACTTAAGCCCTATCAACAGAGGGCCAATGTGGTGGGAACTGTTTCCCAGATGAACTCACCCGAGAGCTACTCCAAGGTACTAGCCAGATTTAAGCTGGTCACTCCTGCATTAGAGGCTGCTAAGTGGAGTATCTTCAAGAAACTTTGTCTACAGCACCCGCAGATCCAGCGAGATACTATAGGCCACCCCCAGCTATTAGAGCACAAAATTGACTTGCTCCCAGGGACTTGTAAGATCTAACAGAATTATTGTACGCTAAACCATAAGCGGGATGAACGAGTGTCTTCACAAGTCAGTTTAAAGCTTAACTTAAGTCTTATTGAGGAAAGTGAAAGTACTCTGACAGCCCCTGGTGGTCCTAGTGCCAAAAGAGGGAGGAGGAGACAGGCTATAAATAGAATTTCTCAAATTGAATGCAGTGACGAAACAAGAAACCTGCCCACTCCCTTGCATCGAGGATTACTTTGAGAGCGTAGGCAGATTCCCTTACCCAAGTAAAATATTTCTTTCTTAGAAAAGGGTTGAGGGCAGTACACATTGGCAGAGGAGTCCAAACCTCTGACTGCATTTATAATCAAGGGCAGGTTTTACCAGCGTCGAGTGATGCATTTTGGTCTTACGATTACACCCAGCTTTTTGCATAAACTCATGAATAAGGTGCTAGCAGGGACTTTCAACTGTGTTGTCTAGTTAAATGACATTGTGATTTTCTCTAAGACATAGGAAGACCACCTCCAGAGTCTGGAGAAAATGCTGAGGCCCCTAAAGAAGGCCAATTTGGTCATCAATCTGAAAAAAAAAAGTTTATGTTTTGACGGTCTGAGATCACATACCTGGGCCACCAAGTAATACCAAAGAAGGGAAATCCTTGCAATACAGAAAGTACCTTACCCTTTAACTAAAAAGGAGGCCCAACGATTTCTGGGAATGGTACAGTACTCCCGGAGATTTGTGCCAGGTAGCTGCTCTCAACACACACCTGTTCAAAGGAAACATGCAGTTCTGCCTTACAGTTTGCATATTTTTTTAGATTATAGTTATGATACCAAAATATATCGTAATTACAAAGATGTAATTTGCTAAAAAATTATAAAATTCAACAATTTTGCAATTGTTTATGACTAGAAATGGACGTTCCTACTGAAATGGCATTCTTTAACAAAATTGTGTTAAACATTTATTTGAAAACAAAATGGTATATAGAAATGATTTCTTCTTAGATAAAATATCTTTATAGAAAAGATTTCCTCATAGAAAGGATTTCTTCATAGAAAGGATATCATCATAGGCAGGATTCTTCATAGAAAGGATTTCTTTATAGAGAGGCTATCTTCATAGAAAGAATTTCTTTGGAGAAAGTATTTCTTTATGGAAAGCATATCTTCATAGAAAGAATTTCTTTGGAGAAAGTATTTCTTTATGGAAAGCATATCTTCATAGAAAGAATTTCTTCACAGAAGGGTTATTTTCATAGAATGGTTATTTTTATAGAAAGGATTTCCTCATATAAAGGATTTCTTCAAAATAAAATAACTTCTTAGAAAAGATTTCTACATAGAAAGGATTTTTTTTTTCATAAAGATATGAAGTTCTAGATAAAAATATGTCTAATTTGAATATGTAAAATTTTGAATTCAATATGTGAAAATAAAAAATAAAATGTAAACAATGAGTTAACTTGCTGAAGCATCGTAATAGATATTTATTAAAACCAAGTTAAAATCAAAGGAATTAATATATCTATAGAATGACGGAGGATTTCTTTAAATTTTCGCTTGTACATGGAAGTAATTGTCATTATTCTATTGAAGCTGGTGTGTAAATTGAAAAAATGTCTAACTAACCCAAGGAAATTATATTCATTATTATAGACATATAAAATCTACTGTGGCATTCAATAATTGTCTATTAATGAGTTTTTTTTATGAAAAATAAGATTGTTTTTTTTTAACTTTTGAGATTTTTTTTTTCTTTTTCTAATCTTCATTTCTCTATACAAATATAAATTCCATCGGTGAGAGCGCAATTTTTTTTAACATTAAATTTTTATTGATATGTGGATGAGATTATGGTGAGGAGGAGATAGAGATGGTTTGTGCATGATCTTCGCACCCCCTAACAGAGATTAGTTCACCAAATTTTCAACTGGGTACCACAAGGCACTAGAAGAGCTGGAAGTAGAGGCCTACATGGCTGAGGAATATGAAGCGTGAAGTACGATATGATGAATGGAGAAGTATTGATTTAGAAGAAAAAGATAGAGACGTCTGGTGAAATCTAACCAAGGTTCTATGCGTCAGTAGGCCTAGGAAGAGATGATGATGACGATAATGCTGATAGTAATGTTTTCCTTATATACAAAATTAGCTAAAATGTTCATATTTTCTATTTAATTTTCTTTTTGTTGACGTGTCAAATTTTTAAGAATTGTCTCATATTCTATATTTTATGTTCCTTTGACATTAGATGCAATCTATAAGATAGTTTTATTTAGCAAGGTAACTTGGAATAATCTTCTATTTTGATTAATCAGCCTTGATCGAAAACTAAAAATGAAACAAATGCATATATCTACAATGAAAAATATATTCTATAACCAAAATGTTGATTTACAGATGAAAATATAAGAACTTGAAAATGTATAGCTAATACCCTAAATATATAATGATTATCTACTATATATAAAAAAAAGTATTATAAAGAATCATGCGTTTCTATGTTACCATCATCCCATTAAGAAATGAAAAAAAGTCTCTATTGCTAACATATAAACGATTTAAGAGTATTTCCTTTTCAATTTATTCTTACCTAAAATATTCAGCCTCTTGAGAGGATCCTTTGAGGACACCAATATTTGGTGCCTCCTGAGCACGATGACCAGGAATTTCTAAATATTTCCCTACTATATCCTTATTTTACTGAAACCAACTTGAATGGGAACTTTCTATGGAAAATTCTAGAATGAAAACATAGATATT
>NC_090753.1:7445078-7452578 GCF_036898095.1 Palaemon carinicauda
GATCGAAGGTAGAATAACCCGATTCTGCCTTGGACAGTTTTCTGCTGAAGAAGGCCAATGGGCGGGGCGAGCCTTTGACCATCTGCTCAAGTACTGCACCAATAGCGACGTCGCTGGCATCGGTGGAGAGAAGGAGAGGGGCGTGTGGGATAGGAAAAGTGAGAGCCGCAGCAGTTGATAGGGCCTTCTTTACATTGCAGAAGGCTGCTTCTTGAAGGGGACCCCACTTCAGGTCCTTTGGCTTGCCCTTGAGAGAGGCGTAGAGGGGAGAAAAAGTGGCGGCAATGGCTGGCAGAAAACGGTGATAATAGTTGATCATGCCCAAGAATTCCTGCAGAGCTTTGACGGACGAGGGCGCGGGGAAATTCTGAACGGCTGCTACCTTCTCAGGGAGGGGATGGACTCCTTTAGGAGTGATACGGTCCCCTAAGAACGACACTTCGTTGGCGCCAAAGGTACACTTGTCGTACCGGACTACAAGGCCGTTTTGTTGTAGGCGGTCGAGCACGATGCGCAGGTGACGGAGGTGTTCCTCTTTTGAGGAGGAGAACACAAGTATGTCGTCCTCATAACATTATGTACAATTCTGTGACACACGGTTGGTACATGGCTCCCCCCCTAAAAATGACATACTGTACATGTTAAATAGGGCGCCCTGATCTGGAGAGGTGAACTGTAGGCGGGTCATCTGGCAGAAGATAAGCAGGTTTTAGACGATCAATGGAGACCCAGTCGTCTTTGCCCCGAATGTTTAGTAGGAATGCTTTCGGACTGCGTCGGATCACAAGGAAAGGGCCCGTGTAAGGGGGCGTTAATGGTGGCTTGCTTGTGTCGTTGCGCAGGAAGACGTGCGTTGCAGAGTGCAAGTCCGTTGGTATGTGATGCTTCGCTGGGAACTTGTAAGTCTGGCGGCACGGAGTATATTTTCCCACGACGTGACGTATGCGCTGGAGATCGTCGGAGGAGGTTGTAGAAGGAAAAAATTCGGCAGGGACGACCAACGGGTCGCCATACACCATTTCAGCTGCCGAGACGTCGAGGGCGTCTTTAGGAGTGGTCCTTAGTCCCAGGAGGACCCAGGGAAGCTGAGTAAACCAGTTGCAATCCTTGCAGCGGGACATCAAAGCTGCTTTGAGGGTGCGATGAAAACGTTTAACCATTCCATTGTCAGCGGGGTTGTAGGCTGTTGTCTGATGTAGGGTGATGAAAGGAGATTCGCTAATGACGTCCACAATTGAGAGGTGAAAGTGGTTCCCCTGTCAGAAGTAATATGCTCAGGGATACCGAATCTTGAAATCCATCCAGAGAGTAAGGCAGATGTACATGAGGCGGACGTTGCAGTTTCCATGGGAATGGCTTCAGGCCAACGAGTGGAGCGGTCGATGACGGTAAACAGGTAACGATGTCCTTGTGATGTGGGTAGGGGGCCTACAACGTCAACGTGAATGTGTGCGAAACGACGCTGAGGTTGAGGAAAGGTGCCCACTCCTGAATCCGTGTGTCGATGTACTTTGGAAGTTTGGCAAGAAGTACAGGCGCGGACCCAATCCTTAGCATCCTTAGAAATGCCGTGCCAAATGAACTTTTCCTTCAGCAGATGTGCAGTAGAACGGCACGAGGGATGTGAAAGGCCGTGAATGAAATCAAACACCTGTCGGCGCATGGGAGCAGGAATCCAAGGTCGCGGTCTACCAGTACTGACGTCAGAGAGGAGGGTGGTGTTGGAGTCTTCGAGGGGAAAATCTTCCCAACGGTGGGACGTGCAGGATGTCCTACAAGCTTGATACTCTGGATCCTGTCGTTGGGCTTCAGCCAGGGCGTTGTAATCCAATCCCAGTTGAACGGCAGCCAAGGTGTTTCTTGACAGGGCATCGGCAACGGGATTCCTTTTCCCAGGAACGTATTGGAGGGTGCAATTGTATTCAGCCACGGCGGAGAGATGTCGGCGTTGACGGGCGGACCAGAATCGAAGGCGTGCACCAGAGGCATGTGGTCTGTGCGAATGACGAAGGGCGTACCTTCTAAGAAATGGCGAAAGTGACGGACAGCCAAATGCACCGCCAGTAATTCTCGATCGAAGGTAGAATAACCCGATTCTGCCTTGGACAGTTTTCTGCTGAAGAAGGCCAATGGGCGGGGCGAGCCTTTGACCATCTGCTCGGGTACTGCACCAATAGCGAAGTCGCTGGCATCGGTGGAGAGAAGGAGAAGGGCGTATGGGATAGGAAAAGTGAGAGCCGCAGCAGTTGATAGGGCCTTCTTTGCATTGCAGAAGGCTGCTTCTTGAAGGGGACCCCACTTCAGGTCCTTTGGCTTGCCCTTGAGGGAGGCGTACAGGGGAGAAAAAGTGGCGGCAATGGCTGGCAGAAAACGGTGATAATAGTTGATCATGCCCAAGAATTCCTGCAGAGCTTTGACGGTCGAGGGCGCGGGGAAATTCTGAACGGCTGCTACCTTCTCAGGGAGGGGATGGACTCCTTCAGGAGTGATATGGTCCCCTAAGAACGACACTTCGTTGGCGCCAAAGGTACACTTGTCGTACCGGACTACAAGGCCGTTTTGTTGTAGGCGGTCGAGCACGATGCGCAGGTGACGGAGGTGTTCCTCTTTTGAGGAGGAGAACACAAGTATGTCGTCCTCATAACATTAAGTACAATTCTGTGACACACGGTTGGTACATGGCTCCCCCCCCTAAAAATGACATACTGTACATGTTAAATAGGGCGCCCTGATCTGGAGAGGTGAACTGTAGGCGGGTCATCTGGCAGAAAATAAGCAGGTTTTAGACGATCAATGAAGACCCAGTCGGCTTTGCCCCGAATGTTTAGTAGGAATGCTTTCGGACTGCGTCGGATCACAAGGAAAGGGCCCGTGTAAGGGGGCGTTAGTGGTGGCTTGCTAGTGTCGTTGCGCAGGAAGACGTGCGTTGCAGAGTGCAAGTCCGTTGGTATGTGATGCTTCGCTGGGAACTTGTAAGTCTGGCGGCACGGAGTATATTTTCCCACGACGTGACGTATGCGCTGGAGATCGTCGGAGGAGGTTGTAGAAGGAAAAAATTCGGCAGGGACGACCAACGGGTCGCCATACACCATTTCAGCTGCCGAGACGTCGAGGGCGTCTTTAGGAGTGGTCCTTAGTCCCAGGAGGACCCAGGGAAGCTGAGTAAACCAGTTGCAATCCTTGCAGTGGGACATCAAAGCTGCTTTGAGGGTGCGATGAAAACGTTTAACCATTCCATTGGCAGCGGGGTTGTAGGCTGTTGTCTGATGTAGGGTGATGCCAGGAGATTCGCTAATGACGTCCACAATTGAGAGGTGAAAGTGGTTCCCCTGTCAGAAGTAATATGCTTAGGGATACCGAATCTTGAAATCCATCCAGAGAGTAAGGCAGATGTACATGAGGCGGACGTTGCAGTTTCCATGGGAATGGCTTCAGGCCAACGAGTGAAGCGGTCGATGACGGTAAACAGGTAACGATGTCCTTGTGATGTGGGTAGGGGGCCTACAACGTCAACGTGAATGTGTGCGAAACGACGCTGAGGTTGAGGAAAGGTGCCCACTCCTGAATCCGTGTGTCGATGTACTTTGGAAGTTTGGCAAGAAGTACAGGCGTGGACCCAATCCTTAGCATCCTTAGAAATGCCTTGCCAAATGAACTTTTCCTTCAGCAGCTGTGCAGTAGAACGGCACGAGGGATGTGAAAGGCCGTGAATGAAATCAAACACCTGTCGGCGCATGGGAGCAGGAATCCAAGGTCGCGGTCTACCAGTACTGACGTCACAGAGGAGGGTGGTGTTGGAGTCTTCGAGAGGAAAATCTTCCCAACGGAGGGACGTGCAGGATGTCCTACAAGATTGATACTCTGGATCCTGTCGTTGGGCTTCAGCCAGGGCGTTGTAATCCAATCCCAGTTGAACGGCAGCCAACGTGTTTCTTGACAGGGCATCGGCAACGGGATTCATTTTCCCAGGGACGTATTGGAGGGTTCAATTGTATTCAGCCAAGGCGGAGAGATGTCGGCGTTGACGGGCGGACCAGACTCGAAGGCGTGCACCAGAGGCATGTGGTCTGTGCGAATGACGAAGGGCGTACCTTCTAAGAAATGGCGAAAGTGACGGACAGCCAAATGCACCGCCAGTAATTCTCGATCGAAGGTAGAATAACCCGATTCTGCCTTGGACAGTTTTCTGCTGAAGAAGGCCGATGGACGGGGCGAGCCTTTGACCATCTGCTCAAGTACTGCACCAATAGCGACGTCGCTGGCATCGGTGGAGAGAAGGAGAGGGGCGTGTGGGATAGGAAAAGTGAGAGCCGCAGCAGTTGATAGGGCCTTCTTTGCATTGCAGAAGGCTGCTTCTTGAAGGGGACCCCACTTCAGGTCCTTTGGCTTGCCCTTGAGGGAGGCGTACAGGGGAGAAAAAGTGGCGGCAATGGCTGGCAGAAAACGGTGATAATAGTTGATCATGCCCAAGAATTCCTGCAGAGCTTTGACGGTCGAGGGCGCGGGGAAATTCTGAATGGCTGCTACCTTCTCAGGGAGGGGATGGACTCCTTCAGGAGTGATACGGTCCCCTAAGAACGACACTTCGTTGACGCCAAAGGTACACTTGTCGTACCGGACTACAAGGCCGTTTTGTTGTAGGTGGTCGAGCACGATGCGCAGGTGACGGAGGTGTTCCTCTTTTGAGTAGAAAACAAGTATGTCGTCCACATAACATACACAGAAAGGGAGGTCCCCTAAGATGCCATCCATGTGACGTTGAAACGTTGCCCCAGCATTACGAAGGCCAAAACAGGGGTAATTGAAGGTGTATGTACCAAACGGAGTGCTGATGGCCGTCTTGGGGATGTCTTCTGGGGTTCATAGGCACCTGATAATACCCCTTCAGGAGGTCAAGCGTAGAGAAAACCTTCGCTTTGTGCAGGTAGGAGGTCACATCGGCAATGTTTGTGAGGGGGTAGTGATCCGGTTCTGTTTGCATGTTCAGGCGCCTGTAATCCCCTCACGAACGGAGGGAGCCGTCTTTCTTCAGAACGATGTGTAAGGGTGACGACCATGGGCTGGAGGCCTTTTGGCAAAGGCCCATTTTCTCCATACCGGCGAACGTCTGTTTGGCAGCTGCCAATCGTTCCGGTGCCAGACGTCTGAATTTTGCGAAGACTGGGGGTCACGTCGTCTTGATATGGTGATAAATACCGTGCTTGGCAGGAACCGTGGGCGTTTGGCGAAGTTCTGGACGGAAAACCTCCGGGCACGACGTGAGGAGGTGGGCGTAGGCATCCGTGGGTGCGCTGATGTGGAGAGCGAGGTTAGAGGGGCCGGGTTGAAGAGTTGTCGACAAGTACGAGTCTGCGTTGACCAATCGTCGGTGGGCGACATCGACCAGAAGGTGGAAATGAGAGAGGAAATCCGCACAGAGGATTGGCATTGTGACGTCAGCAACTAGAAACTTCCAATTGAATTTACCGTTTCCGAATGATAATGTGAGGTTCTCGTAACCGTAGCTGGGTATCACAGATCCGTTGGCAGCTACCAAGCGGACGTCGGCAGATGTATACAGACTACGTCGTGCCTTGAAGAGTTTCCTTGGCAAAAGAGAACGACAAGCACCCGTGTCTACCAAAAATCTCACGCCCGTTCCTGCATCCTGTAAAAAGAAAAGATTAGAAAAATGGGAGGCCACCGCCACAAGCAATGGCCTACTTACACGTTTTTTGGCCACTGACAATTCTTGGCACATTTCTTCGCGGTTGCCCTGAATCTGAAGTGGTAATAGCAAAACTGCGGCGGATGGGAGGTAGTGAGTGGCTGGTGAAGTCGTTCGTTGGGGCACGAGCGATTGGTGGGTGGTGGGCGGCTTTGTCGCCGCTTCGGCACGTCAGGGGGTAGGCGTGTATGTCCTACGGCATTCATGTCAGCTTCGGTTGACGTTGAATAGGCATCCTCGTCGTCAGGGGTGGAGGCATAGATGGAGGTCTTGAAGTGGCTGTCCATAAGAGCGTCGGCTTTGGTCATCAAGTCCTTTATGGGTAAACTATCGACATTTGGGTATGGCAGCGCGTACAGGTTCGGGTAAACGGCGTATCCAAAGGGCACGAAGTAGGTTCACCTCACGAGGAGAGCCGTCTGCGGCAGGTTGAAGGCGAGCGATACTGGTCATTTCCCTGAGGGCAAGCGAAGCCCTTTGGTCCCCCAACGGTTGTTGCGAGAGCTGAAAAAGCTTTGCTATACGGGCGGTTGGCGACGGCGAGTACTGCTGCAGAAGGTATGTTTTGAGGGCGTCATACGCTATTGGGGTGTCTCCTTGTTCACAAAGCCAGTCAGATATTTCTGGGAAGGTGTCCTCGGGTATCGCCGCGAGAACATAATCCGCTATGGTGGTTGAGCGAGTCACGCCCCTGATACGAAAGTGGACTTCTGCGCGCTGAAACCAAGCAAACGCCTCTCCGCTAGCGAACGGTGAAAGTTTCAATGGGGCGGCCGCAGCGCCAACTGCTTTAGTAGAGTCCGTCTCCGTCATAGTACCAACGATGGAGGGGCGAGGGAGGTGGGGGTGGAAGGCAGTGGGAGCGAGTCGACTTATGGGGTCACCAATGTGACGGTGCTGAGCGAGGGCTGTGAACTCAAAGGCAGGATGCAATCAGCTGAGTTATATTGTTATAGAACACTCTCCTTTATATACAAAACCTCAAGGCAACAGGACATAACAAGTTAACAAGACAGACAATGTTACAGAGCGATACAGCAGGCATGAATTTTCATGTTCGTTTAGTGCGAGGGAAGAGCAAAGATACAAGCATAATATATGCAAAAGGAATTATGTACAATTGTGTGACACACGGTTGGTACACAAGTGAGGTTCCATTGAACAGCGGAGTACTCGAAGGGAATGTGTTTTCACCTATGTTGGTTATCCTTCTCATGGACTTAGTAATGTGTAGAACAGTCAGGGATGGTCTAAATTGGGGATAGGAATTTAGCAGACCTAGAGTATGATGATGATGTTGTCCTTCTTAGCAGAACACCACAGGAATTACAATGCTTGTTTACCTGAATGTATGAAATATCACACGAAGTGGGGCTGAAGAAAAATAGAAGAAAGACATAGATGTTGAGACCGGAGTATGCATGGAAGATCATTGGATGGAGAAGGGATTAATGAGGTATAATCCTTCAAGTATTCAGGAATAATTGTCTCTAGTACAGGGTCTTTAGAAATAGAGTTTAGTGAAAGATTGAAAAAAGCAAATCAGACAATGGCTAGGTTAAGTAAAATTTGGAAATCAAATCGACTGAAATCTCATATAAAAATCAGACTATATATCAGTTTGGTGAGATCAGTGTTACCCTATGGACATGAGTCATGGTATAGCAATGAAACACTTTAGTAGATTTGAGAATAAAGCCCTCAGAAGCATATTGGGATTTGAATGGTAGGACAGGATTAGAAATGAAACTATAAGAGAGAAAAATCGAGTACCATATGTGAATGAGGTCATG
>NC_090753.1:7457578-7465078 GCF_036898095.1 Palaemon carinicauda
TATATATATATATATCGCTGCCTGAAGTATTGGCAAATGATAAAATAAGAAAAATGACAGAAGTAATAAAGATTACAGAGGTGATAAGAGTGTCATGACCGAGACGGTTTGAACACGTGGTGAGGATGGATGGTTGGGATATAATGAGGAGGGCTTGGGGGGACCTGGGTAAGGGTGGGAGATCGAGTTGGAGGCAAAGAACTAGATAAGGTGATGGATGATATGGAGAGAAGAGATTTGGTGGAAGATGATACCTTCGATAGAGACGGTACATCAGACATTAGTGTAAGGATAACGACGGGGAAGTAGTTTCAATAAAGGTTGTTTACAGGAATAGCTGAGTAGACTATACCACTAGGGTATTTGAAATATTTCCAGAAAAAAAGATAGTGATTAAGGATTTCATTATGCGTACTTTGTGTAACACGTTTCTTTTCCTTCTAACAATTTTTCTTACAGATATAGAAATATTTTGATATTATATTTCACTTGAATGTATTTTCGTACATTTCTACTTGTTAAAATTAATATTTAGTTTTTTTCCGGGTCCTTATTGTCATATGATGGATAGATCATACAATGAGTATGTGATACTTTTATTTATTTTTTTTTTTTTTTGTGAATCATAGAGATTAGTTCTTGTACGAAGAATAATCATAATCGTTTTTTGACGTAATGATTTTATTGAGCAAATAAAAAAAAAAAAAACTTCTAATTTTCGTTGTTATTTTTATCGTTATCTAAATACCATCGCTTAAAATGACAGTCAGTAATCTGTGTGCTATAGATTAATATTTATGACTATTCTTTATAGTTTATTATAGAATTAAACCTATTTTCATTTATATATTTGCTTTGATGAAATAATTGGCAGATTTGTAGTAATTCCCTTTTCAATCTTGCATACACAAGAATTGCTAGGTATTAAGTGGGCCAGGGTACCAGGCACCCGTTGAGATACTAAAGCTAGAGAGTTTTTGGATCCTTTGATTGGCCAGACAGTACTATATTGGATCCCTCTCTTATGTTACGGCTCATTTTTGCTTTGCTTACACATACACCAGATAGTCTATCCTATTCATTTTACATTCTTCTGTCCTCATAAACCTGACAACATTGAGATTACAAAACAATTCTTCTTTGCTCAGGGGGTTAACAATTGCAATGTGTTTGTTTAGTGGCCACTTTCCTCTTGGTAAGGGTAGAAAAGACTCTGTAGCTTTGGAAAGCAGATCTTCTAGGAGAAGGACACACCAATATCAAAAATTTGTTCTCTAGTCTAGGTTAGTGTTATAGACTCTATACCATGGTCTTCCACTGTCTTGGGTTATCATTCTGTTGCATGAGGGCACAGTCGGATACGTTATTCTATCCTGTTTCTCTTCCTCATGTTTTTATGAAGTTTTTACTGATTTTATATGGTAGATACTAATTTAACGTTGCTAATGATCTTGAAATATTCTATTTAGATTGTTAATACTCCTCTTGTAGTTTATTGATTTCCTTGGTCCCTCTCTTCATTGGGGTATTTTCCCTGTTGGAGCTATTGGACTTATAGCATCATACTTTTCAAACTAGAGTTGTAGCATAGTTGATAATAATAATAATAATAATAATAATAATAATAATAATAATAATAATAATAATAATAATGCATAAATACACATATACAAACACACATACATACATACATAAATGCATACATACATACTCGTACATACATACATACTATTCTAAATTATCTCCTTTTATGCTTACAATTGGTTTTTCACAATATTCCATATTTGAAAATGATACAAAACGCATTCTTCGTTTTGAATTTTAAGTTATCGACAATGAGGGCTCCGCCAAGATACATATGAAAAAATTGGAAACTCCCATTCACTCTTTACAAAATAAGCCTAGCTGCTGTATAAGTCCATTTGTTTTACATACTTATGCATTCAAATCCCTATGGTCAAAGACATTTCCTCTCTGTCCAAATCCTGTTAGATAATAATAAACTCTTTTCATATCTTAACTTCTGTATTATTACCTTTATTTTACTTACTTTTACATTCAGATTCCTAAGGTCATTCCTATTCCCTTCATCTACAGACCTTTTTAGCCAACAATTCACCCAATACAAACCATTTCACCTTTTGTATTATTCTCTTCGTTTAACATAATTTTTTTTTTTTCATTCAGATCTCCAAGGTCAATCACATTTTCTCCCTTTCCGGACCCAGTCAGATAAACATTTAAATTCCTGCTAAATATTTCTTTTAATTTACTAATTATTTAGGATCTTTCAAGGTTGATCCATATATACCTACTATCATTTGATTTTGACTGGCCTTCTGCAAGACCACACTCATTTTGTCTGAGCTTACCTATTTTTTTCTTATTCCTTTAACAAAAAAGACTATCCTCTATCTAATCTTTTCTCATGTTTGGCATTCAGATAATAAAATTACGAATGAAATATTTATGGAAAATAAAGGCTCTTATCCTACGTTTGCTAGTCTTCCTAAGGCTCGAATTTTTTTTATCACGCAAAAAAGTAAATTTCATTAGAAACCTGTTTCCTTCGTAATCTTATATTTAATCACTTAACTATTTCCTCTTAGAAAGGCTCTAAAACTCGTTTACCATTTTCTATAGTTTTACTTCATTACTCAGAAACTGCCCGGTATCATCTAAAAAAAACATTAATCATCAATGACCCTCTTCTTTACCCAACAACTTTGAGCCTCAATCCTGAAAATACAATAATGTTATTTTGCTATTTAGATTTACCGACTCCTGTGGCTTTAATATCGAAAATTAAACTTGATGTTGTACCATCCATTAAAAGCCTCTGTAATTTAACTCAAAAAGTCTAGGCATATTCTGTTATAATTTTCACTATTGCATCAAGCCCACATCTTTTATTTGTAACATATGATTTTAAATTGATATTTCATGAAAGCATTATATTTGTTATGTAATTACCAATCAAATCAGACTTACAAACCATCTATTTCTTAAATAAATCATTGATTAAACTTTTTTTAAGATCTTAGATAATTCCAAAATCTTTCATTCGCAAACCAATTGAAAGCATTCATAATGTTCATAGGTTTTAAACAGATTTGTTTTAGAAAAATTCCATTCTGCAAACGTTTTTTTTTTTTGGGGGGGGGGGGGAACCAAGGAAAAATTATATTTTTTTTCAAGAATATTTGATTTTAAATGGCTCAGAAAACCCATTGTATTTCTGCATATGTGCAGTGATCAGCTGCATGTGTATTAACAAAGGCATATAAAAGTTAACCCATCATTCATATAACTAATTTTGCGCCGGTACGTTTCCTAACGGGGAACATTGCTTTACTATGTCTTCAGCACATTGAAAATACTAGATTTAAAGCTGGAAGAGATTTAACGCTTCCTTTGAGATGATTCATGAAGGAATCTTATAGTAATTCGTTTTCCCATTCATATATTATTTCAAGTGGGAATTTGTTTTACAAGATAACTTCATTCTGATTTGGGGGGTTTTCCTTTCACACAACAGACAGGGAAAGCCTCTAACATCGCAATTGGTTTTGCCAGACTTATTCATTGCTAACTTGGTCAGTTTCAAACACCTATGGCTTAGCCAGCTACTTCTAACCCTGATCAGGCAAGCATCTATAACAGCTGACCAAACTATGCCCTGTCACATGTAACCGTTCCTGTGTCTATATCTTAGGGCTTAGCCAGCCTATGTAAACATTCACCAAGCCAGCATCTATCACTTCTGGTCAAACTAGAATATGTCACCAATAACTGGGCTTGTCTTCCTCACCTACAGCTTAGACAATCCCTCAACAATGACTAGGCAATCTTCCATCACCACTGATCAAACCTGACCCTGTCACTACTAACTGGGCTTGTGTTTCTTACCAAGGGCTTAACCAGTGTCTGTCAACTCTGACCATGCCAATATTTATCACCATTAACTAAATCAGGCTCTGTCACCATTAACTGGGCCAGTGTTTCTTACCTAGGGTTTAGCCAGCTTCTTTAAAATCTGGTAAGGTTAGCCTCTATCACCATTGGCCAAACTATGCTCTGTCAACACTAACTGGGCCAGTTTCTCTCACCTAGGGCTTACTCATTCTCTTTCAACAATAACCACGACAGCCACTACCATCAGCGTTTGTTAACACTGATCGGGTTAGCCTCTTTTAACTCTAATCGAGTCAACAATTATCAATCCTTGACCAGCTAGCCACCACACTGGTGACTGGAACATCATTTGTTACGGACATAAAAATATTGCTAATTAAAACTAAAATTAAAGAAAATTTACAAATAGAGAAAGACGAAAGATTTGAAGGAAAAGAAAAAATCTATGAAACAAACCTCAGTCTGCCGCATAAGGGAGCAGTCCAGATGATAAAAAATGGAAAAGGCTTCTAGATTACCTTTCTCTAATGAGGAAAGTATTAGACAGCAAGTCGAAAAAAGTTTAAATAGATTTTAAAAAATACAAAAAAAAAAAAAAAGTTGAGTTCAAGGTGTGTTCCCTGAGTGGCTGTACTCAATTAGACACGTTTTCCACTTCCTGGATCATCGACTCATGGATCATGACTTCTGCTTTACACACACACACTCTCTCTCTCTCTCTCTCTCTCTCTCTCTCTCTCTCTCTCTCTCTCTCTCTCTCTCTTATTCGTATCGTTATTCTTTAATGCAATGAGAAATATCCTGCCATGTTAATAGAAAAACATATAAAACTAGCATATATAATAACTAACGGCTTAGTATTAGAGTAATTTGTAAATCCCTGAACAGAAAGGATTAGAATACCTAAGAGAACCTTTGGTAATAATGGAATTTTGATTCCGATAGACGTTGCAATATGTTGAACTGGTTTTGGAATGAATAAGCTATAGAATAAAAGAAAAAAATATTCATGTTCAGTTAAATGCAAGGCATTGTGCTAATAATTATCAACGATGTGCCCCTAACGTTTTTCTTAAATGTGATTCAAGCAGAATTTTGTTACTGATAATGCAATTCAAGAATTTTAAAATATACTTTAATCGTTTAAAAAAAAAATTTCCACTCTCAGTTTGTTATAAATGGCGAAGACTAAAACAACTAATTTTTACACAAATATTTTCCCTTTAAGCATGGTTGTTATTGAAGCCTTTTCTCGATTATATAACTATACAGCCTTTTTATCATTAAATGGCTATTATAAAAATTTTCGCATTATTTTGGTTAGACAGACTTTTATCTCCTCCTGACTAATGACGCCTTTATTATTATTATTATTATTATTATTATTATTATTATTATTATTATTATTATTATTAGGAGCTACGTTATAATGTTAGTCTGAAAAGCGAGATGCTATAAGCTGAATGGCTCCAACATTGAAAAATAGGTCAGTGGAGAAAGGAAACAAGGAGAAAATAAATTACAGGACGAAAAAAAGAAATCCAAAAAAAAAAAATCAAGAAAATTTATATTAAATTAGATCCTTCACATATAAATATTAAAAATAAAAACAAGAGGAAGAGAGATAAGATAGAAAAACTTAACCCATTATACCCCTAAGCAAGATAACTCTAATCCATGGCAGTTAAAGGCAATGGCGCAAAGGCTATGAAACTTTCACTAACTAGGAAACAACTGTCATATTTTGCAGTGTTTTCTCTTAAAGTTGCTGCTTACCATAGTCTCTTCTCCCATTACCCAGAGGAAAGTAGCCACTGAACAATTAAATTGCAGTAGTTAACCAATTGAGCGAACAATAATTGTTGGTAATCTGTGTTGTCAGGTGTCTGACGACATAGAAGAATATAGTAGAAATAGTCCAAACTAATTTGTGTATGTGTACGCAAAGACGAAATGAGCCATAACCAGAGACAAGGATCCAGTGTAGTACTGTCTTGCCGGTCAAAGGACCCAAATCTCTTATTCCTAGACGGCATTTTATTAGTAACGGCCTTGAAAAGTCTTCTTTTTTTTCAATCATTTTCTTAGTCGGAGTCTTTTGAGAAAGTGTCCATTGAATTCTTTTCTCAATTATTTTCCTTGTCAGAAATTCACAAGAAGCTGTCTGATGAAGTCTTTTATCAATTATTTTTCTAGACATGATTTCATGAGAAACTGACTAATGTAGTCTTTTCTCAATTATCTTAATAGTCAGAGTTTAATCAGAAATAGACTAATGAATTCTTTTTTCAATTGTTTTCCTAGTCAGAATTTTATCAGAAAATTACTTGACTTCCTTTACCAATTATTTCCTTTGTCAGAAATTCATCACACACTGAATAAGGATTTTTTTTCTCACAATTATTTTCCTATACATAGTTTTATCAGAAACTGGCTAATGAAGTCTTTCCTCAATTTTTTTCATAGTCAGGATTTAACGAGAAACTTACTAATGAAGTGTTTTCTCAATTATTTTCCTATTAAGGATTTCACCAAGAACTGACTAATGAAGGATTCTCTCAATTTTTTTTTCTAGTCAGGATTTGATCAAGAACTGACTAATGAAGGCATTTCTCAATTATTTTCATAGTCGGGATCTTATGAGAAAATGCCTATGAATTTTTTTCTCAACTATTTTCCTAGTCAGAATTATATCAGAAATTAATTAATCAAATCTTTTCTCAATTATTCTCCTTGTTAGAGCTTTATCAGAAAGTGGCTAATGAAGTCTTTTCCCAATTGTTTTCCTAGTTAAAATTTGATCAGAAACTGACTAATGAATTCTTTTCTCAATGATTCTTCTAGTCAGAATTCTATGAGAAACTGACTAATGAATTCTTTTCTCAATGAATCTCGTAGTCAGAATTCTATAAGAAACTGACCAATAAATTATTTTATTCAATTATTTTCCTAGTCAGAGTTTTATCGGAAACTGACTAATGAATTTATTTTTAGTTAAATCACTAGAGAGACTTTTATCAGTATCGTGAATAAAAAAGCTGCACACACCAGACGGATCTTTCTCTGTTGTCAAATTGAATGAAAAAAACTGTACACCCCAGACATATCTGTCTCTGTTGTCAACAAGAATGAGAAAGTTACAGACACTAGACTGATCTTTCTCCAAGGCCAACTTGAATCGAAAAACTGCAGACACCAGACGGATATTTTCTAGCTTCATCTTGAATGAGAAAGCTGCAGACACCAGACTGATCTTTTTTTTCTGCGGTCATCTTGCATGAGAAAGCTGCAGAATCCTGGTTGATATTTCTCTAGCTTAAACTTGAATGAAAAAAATATAAACACCAGAATCATCTTTCTCGTTGAGAAAGATGCAAAGACCAGATTGATCTTTCTCTATGTTCAACATGAAGGAAAAAGCTGCACATACCAGACAGATCTTTTCTGTTGTCAACTTGAATTAGATAGCTGTAGACACCGGACTAATCTTTCCTACGGCCAACTTGAATGAAAAAGCTGCACATATCAGACTGATCTTTCTCTGTTGTCAACTTTAATGAGAAAGCTGCAGACAGCAGACTGATC
>NC_090753.1:7472578-7490078 GCF_036898095.1 Palaemon carinicauda
ATATATATATATATATATATATATATATATATATATATATATATATATATATATATATATATATATATATATATATATATATATATATTATAGTGAATCTGTATAATCAATGAATATATATATTCTCTGATATTTTCAGGGAATGTATTTAATGTCTGATTCACTCTGAGGATATATATATTCCCTGAAATTTTTAGTGAATATACAAATTCCCTGATTATTCGGCCTTATTACTATACAGATTCCCTGAATCGTGTTTGGTATGAAAGGACAATGAAATAAATAGCTGAAACGATAAACAAAGCCTTGTTTTCACAATGTAAACTTGCATGGTATGTTAGAATAATGGAATAAATCAATAAAAACAGTAATTCACTTCTGTAATATTTTATTTATCCCATAAAACACTTGTATGTAACAAAATTTGTTATGAACAGAAAATAAAACTTGTCTGTCACAAAATACTCATTTAAAATAAAACTAGTAAATAAATAATAAGAATCGTTCTAATATTTAGAACGAAGCCTTATTTTCACAATGCAAACTTGCATGACATCGTGAGTTGCATTCAACTTTTGCCTCGGATCCAAACAATGCAGCAAATGGTGACCTTCTAATGCCAGAATGGTATCTAGAGTTTTTTTGAAACTGCACAAATTTTAAACCAACTATCCAGTCTGTTGTATTATTATCACTGAACCAGGCTACCAACATATCTTTAATATCACAGTTTGCTTGTTCAACTGACCCCTGGCTCTGAGGATGTCTAGGTTTTCCATGAACCATTACGAGATCAGGCCAAAGCAGTTTAAGTTCTGTAATAACACAAGCAGTAAACTCCGATCCGTTGTCACTTTGTGGAATTTCCGGTGCACCAAGTGAAAGAAAAATATCCAAATACTGATACGCAACTTCTGCAGCACGTTTTGATGTGAGAGGTCTCAATACACAAAACTTTTTAAGATGATCTTGGTAGACCATTATCCACATATAGTTGCTTTGCTTCATTGCCTGCATGTCTACAAGGTCAACTTGTGATCTGGAGCAAAAGTTCTTTGTCAGAATAGGTCGAACAACAGTCCCTTTGGTTGTTGGTCGCTTACGTTTATGCTGACATTCAATGCACAGTGATTTGTAAATAGATATTGCATCATGGGTAATGTTGGCATACTTTTTAGATAATTCCTTTACCATCTTATCTCGCCCTCCGTGGCCAATTGCAATATGAGCACGGTTAATAATGTCGAATGTATCCTCCAATGTAGCAAAATAGATAGGATCTTCTTTGGCAGTCCGTCTTCTAATCAACTTGAGAACATCACCACGTCTTTTTGCCTGACTTGTCAATTGCTGTCAGTTCTGAAATAATTTCATTATACTGTTCTTTTGGAAACAAGACGGATTTCTTTCCTTCACTTCTTTGGAATAATTCTTCCCGAAAATGTGCTTCTAAATCACGCTCAGTTGGATTTGTCATGGTGTTGACAGTAGGAAGGATGGCGTATGACTGGTGAGTTAAACTTTGCCTGACCTTGTAGTGTTGAGGGGGGGGGGGTATAGCACTGGGGTTGGAAGGTGGTAATTAGATGGACTCCTACCATGGTTCACTAGTTCAGTGGTTTACATTGCGTTTACATTCAAGTTTACATTGTGAAAACAAGGCTTTGTTTATTGTTTCAGCTATTTATTTCATTGTTCTTTTATACCAAACACGATTCAGGGAATCTGTATAATAATAAGGCTGAATAATCAGGGAATATGTATATTCACTAAAAATATCAGGGAATATACATATACTCTGAGTGAATCAGACATTATGCACATTCCCTGAAAATATCAGAGAATATATATATTCCCTGATTATACAGATTCACTGTAACATATATACACAAATATATATATATATATATATATATATATATATATATATATATATATATATATATATATATATATATGTATATATATATATATATATAGATATATATATATATATATATATATATATATATATATATATATATATATATACATATATATATATATATATATATATATATATATATATATATATATATATATATATCTATATATATATATATATATATATATATATATATATATATATATATATATATATATTTATATGCATATATATATATATATATATGCATACATATATATATATATATATATATATATATATATATATATATATATATATATATATATGCATATATATATATATATATATATATATATATATATATATATATATATATATATATATATATATCTAGTGTGGTGGATTTGATCGACACTGCACTCTTTAGTACTGACACTTGAGGGCCTCAAAAATGGGGGTTCCTTTTATTACCCCACTATAAAAAGGGGTGATGGGCGCTAAACACTACAGCCCATTGATCGCCGTTTATCTTATATCATACACTTATTTGACCCTCTAACTTCAATAGATCAATGGCAAGCATATCAAAAGGGCAGTGTCTAAAATAACAATTTAAAGAGTTTCAAATTCCTTGGTTAGGGAAGAAACATACACCAAAATATTAGTTGGCCTGTTTATATTATTCTCATTTACACAATCACTTCCACAAGGAGCAATTAAAGTTGCAGGGGTGATTGCAGGGGAAATGCAGCTGCCATGGGAAGGATAAGTTGATTACAAAGGGAAAATCATTGAAGCAGATGGATTTAATCCTTTGCTTGAGGGGATTGGATGGGTTACTACGTATCTCGGATGGTCAAGGGTTACGTAAAAAATTAGAAGAGATGAAAGATTTTAGAGGTTATGGACCTAGGAAGGGTCAGGATTCACGCTAAAGTACCAGCACTTAGCCTCAGAGGACTTTCAAGAAAGGGTAGAGATTTATTTGAAATACTTGCTTGGGATCTGAGAATAGGAGCGACTAAGAATAAGAAAGGTTGATGGTATATGCTGGTGGCTAAACCTGGCCACACGTGTTTCTCTTAGAAGATCTGACAATCTGGCATCTTAAGTAACTGTCCTTATTATGAGAGGGTTTTTCTTTAATATTCTTTGGGATTTTAAGATTCAGGTGTTGTTCTAGAAGTTAATTTTATATGAGAATGGGGGTTCACTTGATCTGGCAATTAGCAATACTATTAGAGATATCAAAGTGGAACCTGTTTCAAGAGAGAGAAGTTTAAATGTTAATTTTGATAACAAATCTGATATAGAGGGCCAAGGATTAGAGAATTGCATTTTAGTTTATACTGGAGAGTAAAACAAATAATATGTTAGTTAATTAATTTATAGTTATTTAAGTGTTATTATTCTTAGGATTCTGTTCGAATTCCTTCTATGATTTCGGACATCTTGCCAAACGAGAGAGACGGCTAAGTGCAAGGAAGGGGGAGGCATAAAAGAATCTAGATCACTTCCTTGGAGGAGTTAGCTTCCTGCTGGAGATTCTAAGCTTGCAAAACTACATGATGGCAGGGTGGAGCAAAGGGCTAGTTGTCTGCCTTGCAGCGAAGCCATATGAAGAAGTCTTGGGAGCTAGGTGGTGGCTCAGGTGGTTTGGCCTCTTAGCGGTCAACATACCAATGTAGTTGGCTGGAGAGTAAAGTGCTGGTTGGGAGCTCAGGCAGTTTTGCCGCCGGGCAATCAGCAGAGGATGGTGGCTGGCCAGAGAGTATAGGGATAGTTGGCGGCTGCGGCATGTCAGTGCTATGAGCAGGCTGAGGTGTGTTATGTGGGTTAGGTCAATGAAGTTTGGCAGTTGTTTTTATAGTAGAGAGCTAGTCGGTAGCAGTGGTGTCATGACTTGCTGAGTCAGGGCTTTGAGCTGCTTGAGCTCAGTTCAGTGGGGTTAGGTAGCTGTTTAGGAGGTGAGTCCGTCGGGCGGTCAACACGGTATGGCCGCGGGTTAGAGAGTAGAGAGCTAAGCTGCGGTCTTGGTAGTGCAATTGATGGAGAGTGTAAGCAATGAACTGACTAGGCTGAGTTCAGCTTGTTAAGTGGTCGTTCAGGCTGCGAGACCATCGGTTGGTGAACGCAGTTTGGTAACAAGCTAGAGAGTAGAGACCTACTTAGCAGCAGCTGTGGCATGACTATTGGCAGGTATGCGCTTTCAGCCGACAGAGCTGAGTTCAGAGAATTAGGTGGCCGTTCAGGCAGCGTGGTCGTTGAGAGGTCAACGCGGTTTAGCAGCGGGTTACAGAGTAAAGAGCTATTCTCAGGCTGTGGTGGTAAGATTGTTGGCGAATCAGTGTAATAAACTGACTAAGGTGAGTTTAGCTTATCAGGTGGTTGTTCAGGCAGTATGGAGAGTATGTTGACAATGTACTACAAAAAACAGGAAATGAATGGGAAAATGGACTATTGTTCATGTTATTCGAGGTATGCAATGCTTATCAAGAAAGCATGGGGTGTAGTTGGAAATGAAATAAAAAATTTGGAAATAATTTGTTTTTTTCCTAACATACAAACCTGAAGCTATTTATTAGGGTATTATGTTCGGCAATGCTGAAAACCAGCCAAGACAATTTTAGTGAGGGATAATTACCCCATCCGCTAGTTAGTGGGAGGGGGTTGGGGTAGACTAGCTACCCCTCTCACTCACATCTGTCGGTAGCGTAACCACTTTTGCTTTCTGGCAGGACTTCTAGGGGGACAGGGTGGCGGGCCAATTTCTTAGGAAAAATACAAAGTATTTCCAAATTTGTTATTTGTTCCGACACAGATACAAACCTTCGCTATTTATTAGGGTGACTTACTCTTAGGAGGGAGGAAGTCCTTACCAACTGGCCTTGGTCATGACCCAGGGTCCTCTCTATTTTGATCTGTGATCGATAGTAGAGGGACCCTACCCTCGCTAAAATCAAAGTAGTTACAAGGTAACTCACTGATAGCGGCCTGCAAAAGCTTTTGTGAGAGAGACTCGTTGCTTGTCTTCATGTAGGAACTCGAGGATTTTAAGACATATCCAATACACTCCCTTAAGAGGTCTTGGTGACGTAACAAAATTTTCATTCATACCCAGGATGCACAAGGTAAATGATTCTTACCTGCAGAGGGGTGAGGTCAGCTATGCTTCGGTCTTGCGAGGCTATTTCCACAGGGGGGGGGGCAGAAAGAGAAAGAAAGAAGTGAGCCAGACATTCTTTTCATTCACTCTAGACTAGCCAGGGTAACCTCAGCTCTCAACCCTCTGCTACTTGTCCATCAAGGAGCCTGAGGCATTAGATCACTTGTTGTGTGGCCACCACAGGACCAAGGAGAAGGTTTCCATGCTCCTGTTGGTTACGTCTTTCAGCTAGTGGGCTGTGAAGGTCGTCTGACGCTTCTACACGCCCGCTTACAATACCTATGCCACAGAAAAATTTTCCTTGAACACCAGAGACGTTGTAATGCCTCTAACGTCATGAGCTCTGGGTCGGTTTGACAGAGGAGGATCTGCATATAGAGTGTATTCAATTACTTTCCTTATCCAGGAGGAAATAGTACTCCTCAGGACCCTCCTCTTGACCTTCCCAGTGCTGACAAAAAGTGCTCGTACACGGGGGCGAGCTTTTGCTGTTCTTTTTAAGTAACACGTTAAACTCCTCACTTGACATGGTAACAGTTGATCTGGATCTTCGGTTACAGAAGGAAGACTCTCTATCCGAAATGGGCCGAACCTGGAGTCTGGCACCCCCGGATTTTGAGTCTTAGTTACAAACTCAGGGACGAAATTAAGGATTACTTCCTCCCATCTCCTAGAGTGGGAGACATCAGCAGATAGACCATGAAGTTCGCTGACTCTCTTGGCCGAAGCCAGAGTAAGCCGGAACACCATCTTCCACGTGAGGTGGCGATCTGAGGCTTGGCGTAGTGGTTCATAGGAGAAGCCCTTCAGAGACCTGAGGACCCGAAGCACGATCCAAGGGGGAGGTCTTAGCTCTGACTGGGGGCAAGTAAGCTCGTAACTGCGTATGAGCAAAGAAAGTTCCAACGAGGAGGAGATATCGACTTCTTTCAGTCTAAAGGCAAGACTCAAGGCTGAGCGGTAGCCTTTGACTGCCGAGACCGAGAGAAGCTTTTCTTCCCGAAGGTATACAAGAAATGCCGCTATGTTTGGAACAGAGGCATTGAGGGGAGAGATACCCCTTCCACGACACCAACCAAAGAAAACTGACCACTTCGCCTGGTAGACTGCCTCTGTGGATCTCTTGAGGTGTCCAGCCATTCTTTTCGCAACCAATTGCGAAAAGCCTCTCTGTGTGAGGAGATGCTGGATAGTCTCCAGGCGTGAAGTCGAAGCAAGGCTACGGCTCTGTGAATGATGTTGGCATGTGGTTGTTTGAGGATGTCGTGTTGTGGAGGAAGCTCCCTCGGAAACTCCGTGAGGAGATGCAGAAGGTCCGGGAACCATTTTGCATGATGCCATAGCGGAGGTATGAGGGTCATTTGCAAATTGTTGCTTGCTCGTACCTGGTTGAGGAATTTTCTCATCAGACAGAACGGGGGAAACGCTTAAGCGTCCAGGTTTATCCACCGTTGGTGAAAAGCATCTGGCCAAAGAGCTTGGGGATCCGGGACTGGGGAGCAGTACAACGGAAGCCTGAAATTCAGGGCTGTTGCAAACAGATCCACAGTTGGGGAACCCCACAAAGTCAAGACTTTGTTGGCTATCAGAGGATTCAAAGACCACTCGGTGCCAACTATCTGAGTCACTCTTCTCAGCTTGTCTGCTAGCACATTCCGCTTGCCCGGGATGAAGCGAGCTGATAGAGTCACTGAGTTGTCTTCTGCCCATCTGAGTATCTCTACTGCACGATGGCACACTTGCTGCGAAAAGGTACCACACTGTTTGCTTATATAAGCTACTACCGTGGTGTTGTCGCTCATCAGCACCACGGAGTGCCCTGCCAGGACCTGGTGAAATTCTTTGAGGGCCAGAAAGGCTGCCCTCATCTCTAAGAGATTTATGTGCTAGTACCTTTCTGATTCGGACCATTGGCCGGAGATGTAATGGTGCAGCACGTGAGCTCCACACCCTTCTTTTGATGCATCCGAAAAAAGCATCAATTCCGCGGGAGAGATGAGAAGATCGACCCCTTTGCAGAAGTTCGGCTCCGCCAGCCACCACCTGAGGTCCGACTGTTCCTCTATCCCTATGCGGACTAGGTGATCCCGGGAATCGGAGTGCTGGTTCCACTGGGATTTTAGTCGCTACTGGAGGGATCTCATCCTGAGGCGACTGTTGGGGACCAACTAGGTCATGGAAGAGAGGTGACCGAGAAAGCAAAGCCAATACTGCGCCGGGAGCTCTTCCTGACTGAGGAAGACCTGTGCTATCTCCTTCAGTCTCTGGATCCTTTCATCTGATGGAAACGCTTTGTGCCTTAGGGAGTCTAATCGCATGCCTTAGAAGCTCGTCTCGGTGGCGGAGAAGGGCTGCCTCCGAGTCGGCCAGAATCAGCCAGTCGTCCAAGTATCTTAGGAGACGGATGCCAACTCTGTGAGCCCAAGATGATACGAGGGCGAATACTCTCGTGAATACCTGGGGTGCTGTGGAAAGACCGAAACACAGTACCCTGAACTGGTAATGCTTCCAATTGAACATAAATCTCATGTACTTCCTGGAAGACGGGTGAATTGAGATCTGGAAGTATGAGTCCTTCAGATATAGAGTGCACATGAAGTCCTGGGGTCTTATTGCTTGTCTGACTGTGTCAGCCGTCTCCATCCTGAAAGGTGTCTGTACGACAAACCTGTTCAGGTCCGAGAGGTCGATGACTGGTCTCCTGTCTCCATACGCCCTTTTCACAATAAAGATTCGAGGACCTCCTGGAGAGCGTCCTTCTCCAACATGGACTGGACTTCTGCCCTGAGGGCAAACTCTTATGCATATCCCTTCGCACAGTAGTTCAATGGAATCAGCACTTGAGTCAGTGGAGCGAGAGCGAGCGTGAACGGGATACGATACCCTAAACAAATCACCTCGAACGTCCAGAGTTTGGCCCAGTGGGAAAACCACCTCTGCCAGCCTGCTTTTCACCCTTTTTACCCTGCTGTTTTGGGTCTCTAGCCCTTTTTCGGCTACGGGTTCTGCTGTGCTTTACGCTGTTGCTGAGAGGGGTAAGGTCTAGCTGTTTAGACCTTTTAGATGAGGGAGTCCTGACTGTACTTCCTCCACCTCTCTGCCACCCGCTCGACATCCTCGGGATGGAACAAATAATTGCCCTCGAAAGGAGCATTTCTCAGAATTGCTACTTCGGCCTGAGGGATATGTCTATAGATGTTGCCTATGACGGAATCTCTCCTCTTCAGGATAGTGTTGGCCCAAAGGTTCAGTACCTGATGAGAGAGGAACTCGATGGCCCGAGTGCCGGACAAAAGGAAAGTCTCCAAAGACATCCTGGAGGACTCCCGAGACAGGTCTTTTGACCGCATCAGTTGGCCTAAGAATCCTAACCAGAAATCCTGCCACGAAGTAGCCTGCATGGCGTACTTAGCCATCTTTTCCTGGTTTAGGATTTCAGACGCCGAAAAGGACACAGGAAGTCCCATAAGTTTCTCGAAGGGGGTAGCCTTCGAGAGTGCCTCTATAGTGGTCGAGAGGCAGGGTTGGAAGAGATTCTCCGAGGATGTCGTAGTACCTCCTCTGAAACACATACGGAAGAGGTAAGAGCTTGGAGGACGAGTTGGAGCGGAGAGAAGAGGTGGAACCAGTTGCCTGGGACACAGCCTTCTGTTTGGCACTCTTCATCCCCTTTGACCAGGGCAAAGTTGCACTGGTCCTTTGAGGTTTCTGAGTGCCAAAAAAACTGGTCAAGAACTGTTTCTTTTCCATCTAAAGGGGCTGCCGATGGATCTGAAAGTCCACTGATGGAACGGATGCAGGCTAGGACCTACCAGAAGGCATGTTCCGACTCCTTCTTCTCATCCTCTGTAAGCTTAGCGCTAGCGGCTGCTGGCAGAGCATCATCCTTAAGATCGCTCTGCCCTTCCACGTCCAAGCTCTCCTTCATAGGAGCCCGGCATGGGTCGAAGTCGTCAACTGTATAGACTGGGGATAGGAAGACTACTGGGGAGGTGCTTGCTTCCGGCTGCCTGGGAGGCAGTGAGGAAGGAAGCCTGGCCGAGAATTTGGGGATGGTGAACAAATCCTTTGGTTCCCTCCTACGAGGCCGGAGATCCTCTGTCCCCAAGGGCTTAGAGGACTCCATCGGGTTATGGGTGGAATGTAAGTCCATTGCCGTACGGGGTGAATCCCGTCCGGTCGCAGGTCGTGCCTCATTAAACATTATCTCGACCGGTAAAGAAGGGAAGGATTCTCCATAGTAAGTAACCCTATCCTCCTTGGGGGCTGAAGGATGAATCCTTTTCCTTTCCCCCTTTGGCCTAGCCTTTGGCGTCGTGAACTGCGTGGGGGTTACCCTGAGGTTCATGACTAATCTCATCCAGAGGTCTTTTGCAAGGGGATGATCGTCTCCCATTGCCTGAGGGGCCCGCCTGTGCGAGAACTTTCGACCTCCTCCTAGGATTGGAGGGAGGAGAGGACCCCGGGAAGAGAGGAGGTGACAAGGGAATCCTAGGTGTATTACCTAAGGACTGGGAGCGGGGAAGGAATCCCTTCATGGCATGGGGCATTACATTAAATAAGTTGCTAAGCCACAAGGGGTCACGGGCTCCTGTGGAACTAGGGGGAAGGTCCTTAGGAAAGGACTGCTCCCTGGGTTTAGGAACCTGGGCAGGTTCCCTAACCCTCTTGTCTGATGGAGGCTTCCCTACAGGCAAGATAGGCACAGCCCTACCCTTAGGGTTAGGATCTGGGCTCGGTCGCCGTTGTCTCTGTTGAGACCCAAGGGGCTCGAGAGACTGATTGTGAGCGCCAAGAGGGTCGTGCGCTCTTGCACAGAACTGTTGGTAGGCGGAAAGGAGCTCGCGCGCACTCCTCTCCCAATTGCGCTCACCTTTTTCGCTCTCCTGGAGTGCATGAGGTTGTCACGCACCTGGCGCGCATAAGGTTGCTCGCGCGCATGGCGCGCAGTGTGTTATTCGCACGTAGAAGGTTGTTCTCGCGCATGGAGGGCAACAGGATGTTTACGTGCAAGGCGCGCACCAGGATGTTAGCGCGCATGGCGAGCAATAAGGCGTTCGTGCATATGGCGGTCGTGCACACCAAGTCAGTCGTGCGCGCCAATTTGGCCATGCGCGCCAACTTGGTCGTTCGCGCGAGAGCTCTCAGGTTGTTGATAGAACTCACTGCTACGTTCACCCGAAGGTACACAATAGCTTGTGTTGTTTGAGCGCGAACGATCAACACAATGAGAGTTTAAAAACTCTCTGTCATAATAAGAATGACTCAGGTCACGAGTACCCAAAAGTTCAGCGTGAACTCTGTTGCGCGAACTCGAAGGAGCAACGCAACGAGAAAACGCAGCTTCTCTGTCACGAAACAACGAAGTGTTAGCGCGACTAGAGTTACGAGAGCCCAAGGGTTCAGCGTAACTCAGTTTACGAGACCCCGTATGGTCAGCGTAACGAGGAATCGAGGTTCCTCTGTCACGAGATTCCAAAGGATCAACGTGACTGACGGTACGAGAACCCGGAGGTTCAACGTTACCGTCGTTACGAGAGAATGAGGGTTCCGCGTAATAGAAACTCAAAGGTTTCAAGTCGCGAGAGCCTGAAGCGAGACGGAGACCCGAAGGACTCCTGCTGTCATGAGAACTGGCGGGATCAACATGACTAGAGTCTGAAGACTCCCGATCACGCCAGCCCAAAGGGTGACGTCACTAGACCACTAAGGGTCAACGTGTGGAGAACCAGCAGGTTCAAAAAGATGTCTCCTCACAGCCCAAGGAGAACGCCCCGGGTGGAGAGGGGTTACCCACCCCTCTACTCTATGAACCTCTGGAGAGGAACGTACAACAGACTCCGCCCGAGGGGGAGACTGATTAAGATTGACAGATAAATACTCCCCAGGGGAGGAAAGTTCGCCTAAAGGAGAACTACGCTTATAACCAAGTTCTCTTTCCGCCCCTGTAGGAGAACCTAAAGCGTAAGAGAAATTGCCGATGCACAGAGGCAACCTTCTCTCGCGAACAAGAGATGTGTTCCCCCGAAGGGGAAGCCCGCCTTGGAGAGAGCCCTGCCACCGCCCCTGGTGGGTTAGCTAACTCCTTTGCATCGGAACCAGACCCATGGTCTGGCAAGGAACAGGCGCTCCCTGGGGGAAGAGAAGGAGCCGACTCACTAGGGGAGCCGTTATCCTCGTCTATCCCCCAGGGTTGAATTGGAGTCACAAGCCCTGCGCTACTGCTCGACCGTACCGCAGAAGGGCCTGATTGAGGATTAGCATCGGGCAGAGATTTGGGCGTAGAGGAAGCAGAAGCCTGCGATTTCTTCGATTTCGACGAAGACCCCGAAAGCCAAGATTCACGTTTAGACTTCATCTTCTTATGCGCAAACCTCTCCCACTAGGAGGCAGGCCACCCCCAAAACTCGGAACAGGTGTTGTCCCGCGAACACTGAGTTCACCGTCAAGCCGGGCATAAAGGATGTGGGTCTGTTTCCAAGGACGACATGAAGGTGCCGCAGTGGCGGCCCTCACTCCCAGGACTTGTCTGCATAGCGGGACAATAACCATACACACAAAAGAAAAAGAAAAAAGTAATAAAGTCAAGGCAGTTTGTTAACGGGAGAGAGCCAAAAGTAAAAGTGGTTACTCAACCAACAGGTGTAAGTGTGAAGGTAGCTAGTCTACCCCAACCCCCTCCCGCTAGCTAGAGGATGGGGTAATTATCCCTCACTAAAATTGTCTTAGCTAGTTTTCAGCGTTACCACAAGTAATACCCTAATAAATAATGAAGGTTTGTATCTGTGTCGGAACAAATGGTGTTTGAATAAGAATTATGCGGACAGATTAAAATGTTAGTAAAAAAATGGAAGAGTCAAGAGGAAATGGATGGAGAATATGTCAAAAATGTGAGGAAAAGAATTGGCGAGATAAGGAAATGTTCTTTGGAAAACGTTAAAACGAGTCAACGGGAATTGAAGAAAAGGTTTGATATGAAAAGTAAGGACGTACAGTTTACGGTAGGACACTGGTGTTGGTTTTCTTACCGATGAAAATCCCATTCAACAACAAGTTCCAAGGACCATTCAAGATTTTGGAGAGGAATAGTGAACTGACCTACGTTATCGAAACCCCAGGAAGAAGGAAAAGTCAAAGGAAAGTACAGTTTAACCTACTTAAACTATACTGAAATGAAAACGAGACCGAAGCTTCAAAAGAGTGCATAGTGTAAACCATGCCATCCATGGAAGACGACAATGGATATGAGTTAGGGGCAGTAAGCAAAGTGATTAATTCGTCTATGTTTCGGAACTTGGAAGAGAAATTAACTCATTTAAACCACGAGCAGCAAGAGGAATTAAGAAGAATGATTAAAAGTTTCCCTGAAATTATCTTGGCTGTGCTGAAAAAAAACAACTTGACAAAGCATGAGATACACCTTAAAACAACGGATAGACCATTCAAACAATGAGCTTATCAATTGTCGCCATATCACAGAGAAGGCATGAGAAAAGAAGTGGTCTATTTGTTACAAAACGGGCTAGTCATACAAAGTCCTAGCTCGTGAAAAAAACGGATGGATCTTTCAGGATGCTACGGACTACAAAAATTTAAATTCAATTAGTGTGGCTGATAATTATCCATTGCCACTAATAAACCAATTACTTGAGAACATTAAACAAGCAAGGTTCGTCTCCAGGATCGACTTGTTAAAAGGCTATTTGTTATATCCCACTTGTCCTTGGTGGAATAATCACAGATAATATCGATGTCCTATAAACTTCTCTATTTGTCTTCAACCGAAGCCACAGTAATCCTGTTAATCCAATAGCCATATACAGACTCGTGAGATAAGTATTTACGTAGCCAGAGGTAAATGTTAACCGCTCTTTGGTAAATGATCACCAACCCAATATAACAATATATTTATAAAACTGTTGTACTATAAGCAAGCACTTTGTTATATTACTAATAACAGCCAGTTATACTCTCTTGTTCTATCATGGATAAATATAAATGCAAGGTATATCATATTTCAGTTTTTATTTTTATTTTTTTTTTAACAAATACTCTTGTAACAGATAACATAGGTATATATTTACATTTTATCCAAAATCTGGAAAGTGCTCTATTAAAAAAAAAAACTATTTTCCCTCTAAATAAAATCTTACTAAAGAATATTACAAATTAATATTCAAAAGCAAAGTCTGGTACTCAAACAGGCATAACATAAGATAATTCACAAAGACATGTTATGACATTATTACATAATTTTGTATTGCACCAGACATCAGGCAAAACAAATTCTGAATAGCTAATGCAGGTATGATCTAAGCAGTAAAATTGTTATTACTCCTTTCCCTGCTTTTCAGTCTTGTTAATTAACATGATCTCTCCATCTTTGTATTTCACAAGATTATTCTCGTTACTTGCAAACTTAAATTTATTTTTTTGCATTATCATTTCAAGATCATTCTCTTGTTAGAACATCTGCAATCATGTCTTTCTTTCCATGCAGCCAACTGTAAGACTCAATACAGCCCTCAGTCAACATGTCCATCTGTATGCTGTTCCTGAGAAGCCTTTCCTCAACCTGCTTGGTACTCCCAGCAGATTCTAGCATGCTTATTGAATCTGTGAACAATTTGATTGGAATTTTCTTTCCATACTGACCAAATAATAACTGTTCAATCTGACTAGTAAAAAACTGATTGTTATCAATATTCTTAGTCATACTTCTGGGTTCAGCCGCCTTTGCAGAATGACATACCTTCTGGATAGTCTTCAACTTCCAGTAAATAGGGACCACACGTCCATTTCTCTTACTTCCTAGTAAAATCAGATTGTCACTTATGCTTCTCTCATGTGTATTAAAGGAAGCATCCGTAAATCCATATATCTTCAAATATTCATTTTTCCCAACTCTTGTAAATTCTACTTTATTTGGTCTCTCATTTATCTTATCAATCTCCAAAATTTACCTTTTTAAGATCTTTTAATGTAGCACTACTATTTTTCTTGGACATCTGCAATGCTGTGATAGAAAGTTCAGGTCTTGTATTGGCTGCTAACCAGATAAACTCTCCTACATACTTGCAAAATACTTTCAGTTCCTGACTAGTCAAAAGTTCATTAGTTTTTCCTTTCCTAATATCTTCCACTTTCTCGAGACTCCTCGCATAATCATCTTTTGAGACTGTTATTCCAGTTTCTGTTATGACGATATCTATCCCTGCAAAACAAAATTTATTCTTTTCTATCTCTGAAACTTGTAATTTTTCTTTACACAAGTCTGTTACTTTCTTTACAAATCGTTTTGTACCAGCTATCGAAAAATCATCTACATGAGTAAGTATCATACCAATCAGATTTCCTTCACTCCGCTGATAGTAGTATGCCTCATCTCTACTCACGGTCTTCAGACCTTCTTCCTTAAAAATCTGCTGAACTTTCAGCCTAAATTTTCTACTGGCATCCTCCAATCCATATAATGGTTTTCTGAGTTTCCAAATAATGTTTTCTTTTTTTTAAATCCTTTGGAGGCTCTACAAATACATTCCTGTTAAGAATGTTTGACTATAAAAATGCCACTTTGATGTCAATAGACTGAAGCTCAAAATTCTCATTTGCAGCCAAGGACAAGAAGACTTTCATGCTTTCACGCGTAGCTGTTGGTGAACCAGCTTGGGGTTTACCTTTTTCATGAAATCCCTTGGCGACAATTCTCCCTTTGTAATCAGTTTTTTTTTTTTCTGTCATGCTTCTCCTTTTTCATGATCACCCATCTGCGGCCTATCTTTTCTTCCCCTACATCTTCCACTTCTTCAAAAGTGTCAAAATGTAACAAATATCCGTATTCTTTCTTCTTTCCTTCTAACACTTCTAGCATCTTGTGATATTTAACAGGTAATTCCACTACACAACTTGTTATTTCCTCACAAAAACTATCGGTATTTTTCTGAAGTCAACCAAAATGCTCCAATGAAATCCTTCTCAGTCTCCTCTTTATTATTTTGAGATCTAGTCTTCATTCTTAGATTACTGGCTGGAGGATCCACTGATATTTTCCCTTCTCCTGCCAATTTAGGAGTAGAGTCCACTGCATTTGCTTCGTTACTTACTTCTCTTGAAATTTCCGAAGGAATATTTCTTTGAGAGCAAAGTTGTACTTTGCAACTGGTTACTTTCTTTAAATCGCCATTCGTCCAAATGTAAAAATCTCTTCCTCAGTATGTGAAAACCTTTTCGGGACCACACCAGGCTTTTTTTTTTTTTATCTTGGTAAAATACCATATCCCCCTCTTTGTAAATGATGTTATTAAGTTTATTTTTTTTTTTGCTGTTGTGAAGCCTTTTTCAGCTTTGAAGAATATTTAGCTTCCCTGAATTGCTTGGTGATCATGAGATGTCTCTCGATCATTAACTTCACATTCTCACTGTCAAACATTGACTCAGTGGCGATATTTCCTGTAGAAATTCCAGGTATTATTAAAGCCTTTCCTGTCACCAACTGCACAGGGTTATATCTTAAAATACTGGTGTTTGTATTATGAGTCCAAGCAGCCATCTCTACAGCCTTCTTTAAATAAATTTTCTTACTAGCCTCTCAAATTTTCTTCACTTTCATGTCTGCAGAATAATGGTTACGTTCGCTTATTCCATTGCTCCAGGGTGAGTAATTTGGACCAAATTTTACTTCAAAACCTAGTTTTGAAGTAAACTCTTAAACTTTGTGGTTCTTAAAATCTGGTTCGTTATCTGCCCAGTATCCTTGAGAAGGGAACCCAAACCTCCAGTTCCATGCTGTATTGAGAGTTTCAACCACTGACTCGGCAGTTTTATCCTTTAAAACAGCTCCTTGAATAAATCTGGTGAAGGAACAGATCATCCATAATACATAAGTCTCTCCATATGGTTTTAAGTCCATGGTTACAATATGATTGAAATCAGAAACTATTGGTAATGCTACTTTAGGAGTGCCCTGGGATCTCTAGCATTTTTTGTATAATTATATTGCAGTTTTCAAACACTTCTTTTATTATTTCTCGCATTTTCTAATTAAGCTTTCCTGCATTCCTATATGCATGAAGTAGTTGATTTTCATTCTTGTGGTTGGTTTCTTCATAAATCTTCTTCACCCTCTCATAACTCTCTACATCTACTTCCTTCTTCAAATAAAATACAGTGGCGTCTGTAGTCCAAAATGCTCTATTGTCATAGAGCTGAAGAACCATATGACCTCCTGCAGTATACATACATTCGAACTCACGGGTTGTGTCGACGTTGACTGTCACTTTATCTTTATGCATACTTAGATCCATTTCCCATTTCTTCAAAGTATTTATACCACACAACAATGGCACATTTTCAGCATCCAGCACAAAAGCTCCAAGCAAAATCCTTCTGAAAGTATCAAATTTTTCAGATTCCTTTATTGTTATTCGTATTTTTATAATTTCCTTACTTTCATATATTCTACTTGGACCAAATCTGAATTTTCGGAAATCTCCTTTTATACAAATTTTCTTTCTTAATACCATTCTTCTTCAGATATTTTTCTAGCCAACTTTTTCCAACTAAGCTACTTGGACAACCGGTATCCAAAATCAGAGCTCCTACTTCGGTAACTTCTTTAGCAAACATTACATCGCTGATTTCATCAATGATCTCTGATACTTCTTCCATACTTACAAAATTCCCATTCTTTCCTTTCTTCAACATTTCTTCAATCTTTTCCAATATTTTTGCTACATTTTCTTCGACAATAATCACTCTTTCAGTCAAATTTTGCTGCTGTTTCCGATCATTTGACACCGGCCTAGTATTAGATGATCTTCCCTTTGAAAATGGCCTACCATTGGAGTATGGTCTAAAACTGGACGATTGCCTCGGAATTGATCCTGGTCTTGATGGTGTCCGCGAGGGAACTTTCCTATTGTTCCAGACAGAGTCCTCCAAAATCCTGGATTAGAATCTGATCTACGAAATCTATGATATTCAGGCATTTGCTTAAAATTTTGCCATGTTCGCAATATACTTCTATTTTTCCCAAGGTGAACCGAAGACAAATTCTCAGATGATCCTGAAAATTTAGTTCTAATATTTCTATTATTTTTTATTTTTAACTTTCTGTATTCGATCTTCAGAAGATTAAAAACTTCATTGTCTTCTCGCGGTCTCCTATCACTTCCATCATGTGTCTCCATAGCATCCATCAGTCTTCTTTTTTCTCCTGCATTAATATTCCCCCGATCATATGTTTTTTCTACCATCATAACAGCTAACAAGTAATACAAATGTACAGTAACTTCCTCTCTCATACAATCACAGATCAAGACCTCAAACTTGTCCCAGTAAGTTTCATTAGTATCCTCTTCCTTTACGGAAAATTCCAAGATTGACTTGAGAACATCAATACACTTCTCTGCTGTAGTTTTGAATACTTT
>NC_090753.1:7502578-7510078 GCF_036898095.1 Palaemon carinicauda
CCTCTTGATATTCTCCCTATTGCAGGTTCCTCCCAAGCCCTCCTTACTCCCTCCCCACCATCCATCTTTAAAAAGTGACCACACCATTTCAGTTGTGATACTCTTCGCAGTGATTTTTACTACAACTGCAATTCTTCTTTTTTTCCTTTTCTGACCTTTCAAATCATATATATATATATATATATATATATATATATATATATATATATATATATATATATATATATATATAAATATCTATCTATCCATATATATATATATATATATATATATATATATATATATATATATTTATATATATATATTATATATATAAATATATTTATTTATATATATACAATATACATATATGTATATATATATATATATATATATATATATATATATATATATATATATATATATATATATATATATAAAACACAAGGAAAATTAAGATATAAAATGTCTTGTCAAACGGGCATGAAACTTGGATTTTGAATTTTTTCTCACATAAATTGGAGCTTATTTTATATTTCCTTTACTCAGACGTAAAACTTCCTTGTGCTTTAGGAAAAAAAATCAAGTTATTTTTGATATAGCGCTATGAAAGGTATTAACAAATACACTACCCCAATGATGATGCACTTAGTTGTTGCCGATCCAACTGAATGGTGAACAGTCTATATTACACATTCAGAGCCGCATATGTTACTAAAATTATTATTTCTTTTTTTAATAAAAGACTATTGAATAACATTTACCATTCACTGGGGAAATGCCTTCTGTGGTTCTACAGTTAATCAAATCTACTTATTACCATATAATGAAGATAACAATAATTGAAAAAAATTTTACTAACTGGCTGCACCACAAAAGTTACTAAAGAAATACTTTCGATGAATTATGCGTTTTGTTGCTTCAGTTTTGACACTGACTGTACCCGAGCTGTAAAAAAAAAGGATCTCTAGATAGTTGGGTAAATATGCATACAAACACAAACACACACATACACACACACACGCACTTGTATTTAACTATCAACACCCCATTCCCTTTACAAGCGTACAAAGATTCATAGAGAGATAGATAGGTTTGAAGGAAGGCATAATACCTATTTACACATAAGCATATGACAAATATACACATACAAACACGCTATTATATATATATATATATATATATATATATATATATATATATATATATATATATATATATATATATATATATATATATATATATTAGTGTGCTACTTTTATAAGCACACATTGAGTATGTGTTGTTTAAGATGTGTTTAGCTGGATAACGAAGTACATCTTATTAGCTTTAAAAGTATTTATTAGTTAAAAACAGCAGAGTTAAACATCTCCATCACTGGAGGGAGCTGGGTTGGTCAGATGACCAATTCTGGTGAAGTATAGATATGAACTGACTAAATTATCGATATCACAGATATCTTATGCTTAGTTTATATAGCAGTTTGTCACAATCTCGGAAGACACCTGCATCCGGTGACGTCGCAAACTTTCACACGCTGATGCATTGGTGTTGACGCTTAAGAAAAATGTTACATTGTTGATGCTGCATTGTGCGTCCTGTTTATGATTTGAATGACTACAGCAAGTCCCACGGCTAGCATCTTCATCCAAAATGACATATTACGTCATGTGTTTTAAACATGTAATATTAACTATTACATAAGCTCGGCCAGCTATCTCAATTTTTTCACAAAAATTTAACAAGCCAAAACATGTTTACTAGGTGTGACTGGACATATGTATTATTCTTTGTTTAACTTTAGCCATAATCAAACAAGGACGAATGTCCAAATAGGCACATTAAAAAATAATAACAATAGTGCATATGAAAAGGATATTACCAAAGCAAAGAAAAAAAAATGCATGATAAAATAAAGATCACATATATGGTACATTGCTAGCAAATGATTATATGGTACCAAAAAAAAAACTACTGACTTACATATGATTCGGTAACTTGTTAAAGAATAATTGTTACCTTTGTCAGAAACATATATTAACATAATACGGTAACTAATAAAAATATTTGTTACCTTGGTAAAAATTCAATTTTTTAGTGCACAAACACGAATTCTTGGTACGTACACGTACCACGGTTTCGTACACACACACACACATATATATATATATATATATATATATATATATATATATATATATATATATATAGGGCTGATATATTTTATTAGATGCCCATAGATTCTGTTATATATTTTTTTTTTCTCTTTTCTTTTTAACATTCCGGCTTATATATTTTATTAGATGCCGAGAGAAAAAATTATTCATATTTTTTTTTTAAATGTTGTTTTAAATGTATTTTTAACAATGCAATGTAGATAATTTCTTCAATTACATATTACTAGCGTACTAACAGCTTTTCTTACAAACTCTTTCCAACAATTTACTCCTTTAGCGAATGAGGTGGCCACTTCAAACGGCTTTAAACTGAATTAAGTAAGGAGTATTGTCTGGACTAGGCGAAACATTCTTTTGTAGCTGCCTGCTGTGCAGTAACCTACGCCAAACAAGGATGTTCACGTCGATAAATATCACCACCGTGAAAACCAGACCTGCTAGTAGTATGGGGTGAAGGATTTCCTTATAAGTCGGTGACAGGTGGTCCCTTTCGGTAAGCTTCATCAACCGCTTTCCAACCTGTCTGTTATACGGGAGAGGGAGTGCTGGCATTGTAGAGGTCCACGTGAAGTTCGCGAAGTAGGCTCGTTCTCTGATGAATGTCCGTAGACCAGTCACCATGGAATTAGGGGAAGTCCCGATACAACCATCTGCTGCGACGAAGATGTGGGTGAAGGACGTGGATCCGTCAGGGCATGATACATTGAAGCCGTCCTTGTCGTATCGTATCCACGAGCCATTGTTCAGTCTGCAATTGAACTCATTATTGTCAAAGGGATAAAGTTTATCCAGACAATTTTCACTTGTATGGGAGAGAGCACTGTCTAGCACTATACCTAACTCGCATGAATACATTAAGTTTTTATGGAATTCAAATGAGTCAGCTGTACATATTTTTCTATCCATTGTGTCTGAACAGTGAGTTAATTGATTTAAGTCTTTAATGACCGTATATGTTTCCTTGTCTGGGGAAATCAATACGTGTCCTGTCAAACTGGATATTACTGGATTTGAGTGATTCGTCATGAAAGTCGGAAATGGTGATATCCTGTAAGATTGCCAGGCATCAGAAGAATCAAAGGGAATTGTAATCATAATCTTGTTATTATCAACGTTTACTGTAATTAGGCTGTAATAAAATTCTAACCTATGTTCGTCTAACAAAGGAACATAGCCTAGTTTATCCCTTCCGTTCTCCAGAATTAACTTTAAGTAATTTATAGGCAACAAATGGGGCGACAGTACACCTTTAGTTGCTAACGTGATAGTTTCTACATAATCCTTGGATTTCTCAATGAAATGTGCAATTCTGTTATGTATGTGATCTATCTTTGAATCATAATACGTTAATGTTGCCAACAAATCCTGTACTTCCATAATCTGAATGATATTATTTGAATGTTCATTTACTAAATCCATAATTTTATTGATTGAAGCTAACTGATTCCTTAGTTCTGACATAATCAATTCACCTTCATGAGTCAAGAACTCAATTTTCTTATTTTGATTACTAATTTTAAGACGATTGGAAATTCCTAAACCTAAACTTGCAACAGACCCAAAGATGTTTAATGCACCATAAATAAACGGATTTCGTCTTTCTTTATGTTCGTGTCCTACAGTCCACATCAAAAGGTCATAAGCCAAAGATCCTGTCTTGTAAGTCTTATTTTTCAAGTCATCAGATAGCATCTCTGCAACTTTCAATGTTGATCCAAGCAAACTGTCTGTAGTCAAATGAAAATGTCTTCTATGCAACTCATCCAATGAGGCAGAAAACCTTGAAATGGCAGTTCTTAAGCTAGTGACATCATTCTCTTGAAGAAAAATTGCTTGCATATTCACTTCTACAACTACGTTGGTTGATGTAATAAAAACGTCTTCTGGTCTTTCAACTATAGTGCCATATTTAAAATTTATACTTTTAGTTTTAGAGCTCATCCCACACGAGAAAAATGTCTGAGCGAACAATATCACTCCCAACAACAAAAAATTCATCTTGGAAACCTGTAACGAGAAAAATATATGTAATTACTCCTGTATTAAAAAGAAAACTTTTAATCACATAAAATAAAAAAAAATGTTCCCTCACTTCTTTTCCTCTCTTTTCTTTTTAATTTCTTATGTGAGCCAATGGTACTATTCTCTCATCCGTGGGTTGGGATACGTTTTGAACTCTAAACCTATTGGCCGTTAATGTTTCCAAAATGTTAAATGGGCCTTCAAACTTAGGTGTTAGTTTATAAATGAGCCCTTTTCGTACATTGATTTGAATATATACGTTATCACCCACGGTATATGTTTTAGTTGGTTTCGCTGTTTTATCATGATTCCTTTTCATTATGATTTGTGATTCTTCTAAATTCTTTCGAAGGATATCATATCGACTTATACTTGCATTTATACATTCTTTTAAAGGATTTGATAGATTAGTTGTAGGCGTTAATACATGGAAAGGCGTTCTAACTGGGGTACCATACAATGCTTCATGCGGTGACATTTTAATTGATATATGATATGAATGATTCAGAGTACTCAGTGCCGCCGGTATTGCAATATCCCAGTTGGGGTCTGATCCCCCTAGTGTTACTCTTAATATATTTAATATCTTCCTATTTCCTCTTTCCACTTGCCCATTAGACTCTGGGTGATATATCATGGTATTTATTTTCTTTATGCTGAGGAATTCACACAATGAGGTAAGAAAGTGATTATTAAATTCACCACCCAAGTCTGAGATTATCATGTGTGTAATTCCATGTTTACAAATGTAACACTCGTAAAACTTCCTAGCGCATTCAATCGCAGTTTTAGTTTTAAGCGCTATTAGTTCTGTATATCGAGTTAAAGCATCTATAGTTACTAAGAGGTGCTTATTTCCTCTGTCTGACTCGTAAAATCCTGTTAACAAATCTAAATGTATTCTTTCAAAGGGTTGATTGGGCACAGGATAAGCTCCAAGGGTGACAGGTGTTTTCGTATGCCCTTTGTTTTCCTGACATGTGCGACAATTAGCTATGTGTCTTTTTATATCTGTAAGCATCGTATGCCAATAAAACAATGATTTGGCTTTCTGTGCCATTAATGAGAACCCCGGGTGTCCATGTAATGGATTTGAATGCAACCAATTCAGGACAGTGGAAATAAGTGAGATTGGTACTACTACCTGGTCGTTAGTTACATGTGGTGTATTGCGGGTTTTCCTTGTCACAGTCCTACACAGAATATTATCCTTGATTATATAATTCTGCTGCTTATACTTTATATATTCCTTTTCCTTATGATTGCCTTTCAAAGCATTTATAATTGTTTCTATTTTCTGATCTTTTCTTTGCTCAGTCTGTAACAATTCAGTGCTCCAGCCTAAATCTTCTTGTTCAGATATCTTTTTAATAATAGGCATGGATGTTGATATATCTATTAATTCAGCTAAAGGCTCCGTACAAGATGACACGGGGTTGCGTGATAATGCATCCGCAATGATATTTGCTTTCCCAGGTAAATACCCGATTCTTGCGCCAAAATCTTGAATGATCAAATGCCACCGAGTTCGTTTAGGGCTGTGGTTGAAGCCTTTAAAGAACTCTGTTAGTGGTTTATGGTCAGTAAGAACCTTAACGGGATAACCGTAAATTATGAACTTAAAATGCACTAGTGAATTAACAATAGCTAGCCCTTCCTTGTCTATTACTGCACACTTACTTTCGGAAGTTCTCAATTTTCGAGAATAGAAAGCTATCGGGAAAAATTGTTTATCATATTGCTGAAGCAATACCCCTCCTACTCCTAAGTCTGAGGCGTCTGTTGCAATGAAGAATTCCTTACCAAAGTCAGGAAATTTTAAGATAGGAGAACTACACAGTTCATCCTTCAAAGTATTAAACGCCTGTTGATGTTGCTCAGACCATATGAAATCTACGCCCTTCTTCGTAAGATCAGTTAAAGGAGTGGCTATTATTGAATAGTTGCGTATAAAACGCCTGTAATATCCACTACAACCCAGAAATTGCTGTATTCCCTTGACATTAGTAGGTATGGGAAAATTACGTATAGCCGACACCTTATCATGGACTACTTTAAGACCTTGGCTTGACACCATGAAACCCAAATATATTAATTCTGTTTTGAAAAATTCACACTTACTAATCTTTACCCTTAAGTTATGTTGTCTTAATCTCTGTAGTACTAGTTCTAACTTACGTAGATGTTCTTCTAAGGTGTTGGAAAAGATTATAAGATCATCCATATAGGCATGCAATATATCCCCTAACAAGTCTCCAAACACTATGTTAATCATTCTTGTAAATGTTATAGGAGCACAACGTAAACCAAAAGGCATCCGTAAAAATTCATAATGTCCCCTGGCTGTGCTGAAGGCTGTGTATGGGATACTATCTTCTTCTAATGATATCTGGTGAAAGCCTTTAAGTAAGTCCAAACTGGTAAAATATTAATTCTGACCTAACAAAGAAAAAATCTCGTCAGTACATGGCACTGGGAATCGATCAGGGATCGTTTCCTCGTTTAGACGACGAAAGTCGACGCAGAAACGCCATGTTCGATCTTTTTTCGGTACAACTATTAAAGGAAAATTATAAGGGCTGTTTGATTTCCTAATGACTCCTTCTTCTAGCATTTTACCTACTTCATCATTTATTTCATTCTGGAATTTCATAGGGAGTCTGTACGAGGGTACATAGATAATTTTCTGCTTGTCTTTTAACCTTATTTGATGCTCGATCACATCTGTTTTTCCTAAGGATCCATCCGTAGTGGAAAAAACATCATGATATTTAGTTAAAAGTTCAAAAATTTTCTGCTGAATTTCTTCGTCTTGAATGTCTTTATTGATTTTATTTTTAATAGATCGCAAAAGGGATTCATCCGCAACTGATTGAGAGTGATTGATTTCAGCAACGGTAAGAATACGATGTTTATAAACTTCTACATCCAAGATATGTTGATTTTTGTGAATTACCAAAGTGTTATTTAAATGATTACAGACTTCAATATTACATTGTTGATGTGAGCCTACTGTATAAATAGCTTGTGTGACAGACAATCCGTTAGTTTTCAAAGTATCGGAAAGGATTAATATTTCAGATCCCGGTAATGTTTTCTTTATTTGCACTATTAAATTCGAAGGTACGTTTGGTTCGATAGATTGTGTGCAAGATGATATTACGGGTGAACGAGAATTCTGCTGGGTCGCGTATATTATTTCTTTATTAGTGAGACAAGTTATTGGTTCTTCAACGTACGTTACGGTTACATTTGTCGTCTCCTTTTTATCCAAAACTGATTTTAAGGTATTAGAAGACTTATAGAATTTCCCTTTGATATA
>NC_090753.1:7515078-7527578 GCF_036898095.1 Palaemon carinicauda
TAATTGATATAAAAGAAAATTCAAGTGAAATCTTCTGTAACTAAGCTTTTATGTCATCAAATTCATCAAGAACCTAAGGAGAACACCACTGCGATCCCCATCCCCACTCTCAACTCTTAAATGCTCTAAGAATTGACCCTTATCACTCGATTCAACTCTTGGCTTCTTTTCCTCTTTCCTATTCCTATCTAAAGTTTCAATTCCATCTTCTCGGAATCTCAGATCGAGAGATGATCTCTCAAATTGCTATAATGATAAACTAAGTTTTTCTTTCTTGGAATTTCGAGAAGGTCAATCAATCGCTAAATTCCTAATCGCAGAATCCTCTTGAACTTCATAATTAGTTTTCTCTTTTCATTGAAATCAGCGCCAAATGAGATTGGTATTTTGCAGCTTAATTATAAAACTTTTTTACGTGATTTCTTGTGTTGCGATGGGACTGATTATCTCTATTTAAAGAGAGGAAGGCAATTGAGAGTTTTGTTAAACGAACACTATTCTTTTTTTTTTCGAAATGTTTAACAAATATTTTGTTTGTGTAAATCATTCTCGCTCAAACAAGGAAAAGATAAATCTAAGCATGGTGGAATCATTCTCAATTTCAGGAAGTTTGTAGTCTATGCACCCTATTATTAGACTGTTACTTGACTTCCGATTTAGACTTTTTACTTCCATATTGCCATCCATGCTCTTTGAGCCTCTATCTGTGTATCATCTTGGCGAATGGTGTTCCCTGACCCAGCTCTAGTTAGATACCAGCTATGTGAACGAAAACAATACAGACATTTCATTATCAATATCTGTACTGATTTTGAGTGGAACTATTAGAGTATGAACATTAGCACTCTCTCTCTCTCTCTCTCTCTCTCTCTCTCTCTCTCTCTCTCTCTCTCTCTCTCTCTCTCTCTCTCTCTGTTAGGGATATCATGAAAAACAGGACTATCATTCCTTATCTTTAATCTTGTATACACACACACACACACACACACACACACACACATATATAAATATATATATATATATATATATATATATATATATATATATATATGTATATATATATATATATATATATATATATATATATATATATATATATATATATATTGCCGTACTAGTCTCAAGAAATCAAAGATAGTTTCTCTCCCGGGAGACTGTCCTGTAGATAGTTTTCAAGGTAAGAAAAGAAATACATTTACTTTACTCCATTTATTAATTTGTCTCGTGACATGTTTGGGATAAATTCGTGACATTTCTTCCGGAATACATTAAGTTTTGGAATTATACTTTAATATGTGGGTTATGGTTGTGAGAATATGATACACAAATATTGGGAAACTATTTAACAAAAATTTATAAAATACCTTTATACTCGTAATATAAATATGAAAATTAAGTTCATTTTTTAAATAAGTTCGTTTTTAAAATGATTTGTACCAACCGTGTGTCACACGATCACCAATGTGACGAGCCAAGAGTAGGATGTGACTCAAAAGTGGGATGAAAGCAATTGAGTAACTTTTATTACAGAACATCAGTTTACATATACATCAATTGCGGGCAAAAAGGCTATAACATATAACAGGCTGTTTCCTGTTCAATAGATAACGACTTATGTTAAAATTTAACAGTGATAAAAATTGGCAAGTTGATTCAGGTCATTATCAGTGTGAGGGGAGAGTGAAGATACAAAGGAGACTATATACAAAAAAAGAAAAATATCGTTACTATGTACAACGTGTGACACATGATTGGTGCATGGCTCCCCCCTAAAAAAGACATACTGTACATTTCTTAGCAACAGCCCAACAGCCCCGAGTCTGGAGTAGTAGTAGCAAAACTGTGGCCGATGTGAGACAGTAAGTGGCTGTAGAAGTCGTTGGTTGGGGCACGAGCGACTGGTGGGTGATGGGTGGCTTTTTCGCCGCTCAGGCTCGTCATGGGGTAGGCGTGTATGTCCTACGGCATTCACATCGGCTTCGGTTGACGTTGAATAGGTGTCCTCTTCGTCAGGAGTCGAGGCCTTGATGGAGGTCTTGAAGGTCATGAACGGGGTGTCCATAAGGGTATCGGCTTTGGTCATCAAGTCCTTTATGGGTATGGCAGCGCATACAGGTTCGGGGAAACGGCGTACCCAACGGGCATGAAGTAGGTTCACTTCACGAGGAGAGCCGTCTGTGGCAAGTTGCAGGCGAGCGATACTGGTCATCTCCCTGAGGGCGAGTGAAGCCATTTGGTCCCCCAATGGTTGTTGAGAGAGCTGAGAAAGCTGAGTACTGCTGAAGAAGGTATGTTTTTAGGGCGTCATAGTAACAGTGATTAGGGGGAAGCGGGAGGAGCGAGTCTCTCCGGGGTCACCAATGTGACGAGCCAAGAGTAGGTTTTGACTCAAAAGCGGGAGGAAAGCAACTGAGTAACTTTCATTACAGAACATCAGTTTATATATACATCAATTGTGGGTAAAAAGGGCATAAGATATAACAGGCAGTTTCCTATTCAACCAATTACGGTTTCTGTTAACATTTAACGGTGAGAAAAACAGGCAAGTTAATTCAGGTCGTTAGCAGTGCGAAGGGAGACGAAGATAGAAAGGACACTATATACAAAAAAAAAGAGAAATGTTGTTAATACGTACGATCGTGTGATACACTGTTGGTACAGCTTCACAGAATTTCATGAAACTTCAATTCCATCCTTTGCAGCCTGACTGAGCTCAGTTCCTGAGGAACACAATCTCTTGTTCAAAGCAAACAAAATATGAAGGCTCAAAAACTTCTTCAGAAATATGATATTTAATTTGCACTGATCTCGGATTCGATTCAATTTGGAACGGCGCTTTTTCTTATGAGAAATTTTGGTGTCCTGCTCCTGCATTTTATATGTAAAGAAACCGTTTCTGCACTTCTATCCATGAGATTTTTTTTTCTCCAGAATCAAAGATTGCCAAGGGGTTGATGCAGAAACTTAAAAACTAGTCTCTCTTGTGCAACGCAGCTTAGCACGTGAATTTTACTCTCTTCTCAGAAGTTCTATATCTGAAGACTATGTAGGTCCCTGAATCCAATTAAGCTGGAACCGCAACACTCTACACAACAGCTTGCAGTCTATTGACTTAAACATTGTTTTCTTGGTGAATCTTCCTCTTGTCTTCAATCCAGGTTATCCATGCCTTTCGGGAGAAACTATTTTCGATGTTTAACACCACTAAGACATTGTCTATTCCTTATAAACATTAAGTAACATGCATAGGTACTGTGTCTAGAAATGGAAACGCATGGATAACCTGGATGGAAGTGTAGAGGATGCTTCACCAAGGAGAGAATGTTGAATATAACTAGCCCCCTTAAAAAAATCACCGGAGGAAAGGAATCCTGTTTCCGGTGCCCTGTCAAGAAACATTGTCTGCCATTCAACTGGGATTTGATGACAATGCTTTGATAGAAGCCCAGCGAAAAAATTCAGAGTACCAAGCATGCATGACATCCTGCACATCCCCCCACCTCCATTTGGAAGAGGTTGCCTCGATAAATTCAACGCTTCCTGATATCACTACTGGTAGGCTGCGAGTGTGGATACCTGCCCCTATTTACCAAAATGGGGAGTGTGATTTCATCCATGGCCTTTCATATTCCTCCAGTCAGTCTAATGTACATCTACTGAAGAAAAAAGTTCCATTCTCATAGCATTTCTATGAATGGTAAGGACTGGGTATGCACCTGCAGTTCACACCAAGCTTCTGAAGTAGATTCACAAAAGAATTCAGGAGTGGTCACCTTTCCTACACCTGACTGTAATTTTGCCCATATTCACTTTGACGTAGTAGGTACTCTACTCACATCAAAAGGAAGCCTACCCAATGCAAACATCAACTTCTGCCTCATGTAGATCCCTCACAGTCTCAAGGTGGATATCGAAATCTGGTATCCCTGAATATATTACCTTTGATAGCGTTACCACTTTCACATTTAGATTGTGGATATCATTAGCAAATCTCAGGGGCATCACCGTGCATCAGAGAACCACCTACACCCCTGCAGCTAATCTAGTAAAATGGATGAACGTTTTCATCACATCATCAAAGCATGTTGCCATTCCTCCAAAAGGTCCTCTCGGTCCTCCAGGGAATAATGATGACTCCTAAAAACCCCCATAATTTTTTTGACGGCTTAGAGGGTGTATGATGGTCCGTTAGTAATCCCTGCTGAATATATTTCCATCTGTAACCTCCTTCTACAATCTCCAGCACCTACGTCTCATTGTGGGAAAATTTACCCTCTGCCACCAGGCTAACAGTCCCCAAGCAAATTGACGTGTACCGACAGACTTTCACACTGCAACACACGCTTTACTGCACACCGACACTAGCAAGCCACTGTTAGTTCCCCATTATATGAGCCCTTTCCTTGTGATCCATGGCACAGTGGAGTCTTTTTTAATTGATATCTGGGGCAACGAGTACTGGGTCTCAAATTATCACTTAGAACATGTGTATCTCCTGCAAGATGACCCACCTACAGTACGCCTCTCATGAGTAAGGGACCCTTTTTCCCCATGTATGTATATTTACAAGGGGGCGGGGTCATGTGCTGTATGTATTTCGTACACGCTTTTACACTGAAAGGTTATTTCTTTTTTAATCCTTCTTCCTCCCCGCACTGATAATAAAAACCTGTTTGAGCTTACCATCACATGTTTTATACTATTAGATTTTTTGTATCATTCTTACTTGTAACTGTCCGAATATAAGTTCGTTGTCATGTTAAATAACCATCACTTGCATTCATGGGTTAATATCTAATAGCCACATCACAGAAGCTGAGTAATTGCCATCTTGGCAGGAGTAACATTGTATGTGATAACATGCGTTATCATCAATAATTTCAGGCATGTTTGGGACAGTTATCTAATTAGATCTAAGATTTACAGTAGTTGCTTTAGTAAAAATATTTTCTGGTTATTGTCATTACCAATCATTATCGAAAACTAAATATTATTATTTTGTTAGTCTATTGGAAACTTCCCTGCCTACCTACCTGCTGGACTGGGGTTCGAGAGCCCTTCAAGCTCAAAAGTTTTTTATACAGTCTGCAACGTTACTATCCTTTTGAGTATTGATGGGGGATTTTGGGGAGCCTGTAAGTACTGCTGAACCTTAAGTAGCCATTGCCAGCTCTCTCTGATCCTAGCATTGATAGAGAGAGGGCTTGGCCATTTATCATATGTATATAAAGTAAGTCACTATCTCTTGCTTCTACCATTCATGTGCGAACTTTAAACATTAAATGGGAACAAATTAAACTTAATTTAGAAATTGTTTCATTGAAGGGGATTTAATTTATTATAGCAATTCTTCTTCACTAGAACTCCAAGTTATATTTTTCATGAAAACTTTAGTTCACAATACGTGTTCTAAATAACAACAAATTTAATTGATATTTCTACCACCCTATTAGCACACAAAAAGTATTAGCAGAATTACCATATGAACAAACTTGAGCTGCATAATCATCGTATGATTTCAATGTTTGATCACCGGCAGCATAAATTTTCCCTCCCTCTGTAATGAATTTTCAATTTGTCTCTAGAGTCTGAAACGCCATGTTATTATTTCATGAGTAGCAAATTTCGTGCTACTTGAGAAGGCATAATTCTTATATTCTTCATCTTAATGTTAATTTCACTATCGGATGGTAAGATAATGTAGAATGTAAAAACGTCAATGGTGAAATTATGTATGTATGCATCCATATATGTATGTAGGTTCTTATCTAATTACCGTATATACCTTGATTTACACGAAAAACAGATATACCTACATTTTATAATCTTTGTTTTAAGAAGAATATAATTATGTCTGAATCCGTAAAAGGATTTCATATAGTAGTGAGCAGATAATAAATACACGCACACATGTATATATATATATATATATATATATATATATATATATATATATATATATATATATATATATATATATATATATATATTTTTGGGCTCAAGCCATGTCGTCCTGATGGAAGTTCCTATAGGGTAGCTTCCTAGGGTATATTACAACTACGGCGATATTCCCAGAGAATTTACCTTAAGGTACCAGAATTCTAACTCCTGGAGCGAGTATCCCTCGTGAAAGGGATATCGCGACATATCAGAGGACGTATTCTAGACACGTCACATGGCAATCTACATCCTGGACAGAGATTTCGTCTCGTAGGAGGTGATTGGCGAGATACGAATTCGGGAAAGAAAAAGGGGAGCCGCTCCCAAGGCTTCCCTATCCCCCGATTCGTATGCGTGCCTGGCGCCAATCCTGGCACCATCTGTATTCCTTTTTGCGTAGCTTAACAACTCGGTGTTTTTTCCTGTTTTTCTCGCAAATCTTGGATTTATTCGACTTTTCATGGCTTCTTCGTCTTCGTCGGCCCCTGATAAGTTGAGTATAGTGTCTGTTATGTATAAATGTAGGCTCTTGGTAAAATTTTGAGTGATTAATAGGATTAATCTTTGATACAAGAGCCGTAGCCTACCAGAGGCGTCTTGGACGCTGTCGCTCGCTAGGTATAAATTAGTTAGTCAGAGCGACATTCCTGGTTGTTTTGCTTTAATAAATTTTAGCTATTTAGCATTACATGGGATTTCCTTTCGTGCTTAGTATTAGTTGGCGAAGTATTCGCCATTCTGGCCTACGCTAGGCCATGTAGCCTAGTCGTTTGGTCCTAGTACTTCATGCATGATTATGGTTTTTCCGAGTGTAATTAAAATTTTATTGAAGCTTTAGGCTATATTTTATACATTTTAGACTGTGTGGAATATTTCCAAGATAGTATACGAGTGAGTTTCGGTGAATTAGGTAATCGATTCTCTTGGTGCCTAGGCTAGTTGCTTATGGAGCCTTAGTATACTTTATCATACTCCCCGGTTGCTTTCTTTTCTTCGGAGAAGGTATGCAATCCCTTTCCCTCTGTTTAAGCCTTGGGCTTATCCCTAAGTGGTTTTTTCCGAAATTTATTTTCGATAAAACTATACTAGGGTGTTACTGTACCTTCCTGTTCCTGTAGTATGGTTCAAGAGGGACAGAACAACAGAGTTTTTAGTCTGAGTCTGTGTTGTCTGGCTTGGGGCTGAGTCCCCCTCGCTGACCTAACACATACAAAGGGAGCTTAGCTCCCTTAGGTCACTACCGAAGGTTTCTGTAGTATGATTCCTTCTTTTGTGATCTACCAGACTAGTCCTGTTGCTGTTCTCGCGGGAGGATAAGTTCTTCCCTTGGGAGTAGCAACGCCTTCCTTGCTTTGGTGCTCTGGAAGCTGGCAAGTATTGCTGGCCTTTCCCCTTAGATCTCCCTTAGGCTAAGATAAGTTTCTTAGCTGCGAGTGATCTGTCACTAAAGCAAGGTTGGCAGGACCCTCTTGTCCCTTCCCCCTCTTTCTTCATACTGTACTGTACGTCGTTCTACATCTGGACCTAGTATAGGTTAGGATGTGGAATTGACTCAGCCCCTTGCCGGCCGGCAGAGCTGGCCGGCAGGGGTCTTACTGTACGGTACGTCGTTCTACTTCTGGACCTAGTATAGGTTAGGATGTGGAATTGACTCAGCCCCTTGCCGGCCGGCAGAGCTGCTGGCCGGCAAGGGTCTTATGTTTTCGAGTGCTGCCCGGACCTCTCTTGGTCCCTCATCCATGCCTGCCGGCAGAGCCTGACGGCATTGGTCAAGGAAGCCTGAATTAGTTTCTCCCCTTCCTTATATGCACTCTTTCGGTTGCCGGGCTTGGAGGTTGTGTACACTCTTATCCCGGCATCCATTCTATTTTCTTCTAGTGCTGTACCTGTCCCGGCTGCCGGCCTATGAGGCCGGCAGCCGGGCAGGTGTAGTCCTCTGGTTCTTTTGCTGCCGGCTGGCATCGGTCTTGTACCTTTGCCGGCCGGCTTATGTCAGTCCTTGTCTGCCGGTCACCAAGAGTGTGGCCGGCAGCTGGGTACTACCTTGTGTAGTTGCTGGCCGGCAGCCATTGCCGGCCAACACTGGCTGTTACCGGCCGGCAGTTGCTGCCGACCGGCATAGGCATTTGAACCAGAGTGCTGCCGCCCTATAGCTGTTAAGTAGTATACTTTAAAGCTAGTTGTGGTGTGTGCCGGCCGGCAAAGGCAGGCCGGCACACATCCCTCTTTACTGTACTAGTATTCTTCTGTATAGCATATACAGTAAGAAGAAAACTATAGTAAGGGTTTTGGTACAGCACTGTATCTTCTAACACTATTGTGTTTTCTTGCACATCCCTTTGCTGTTGCCCTCAGATAGGAAGCTGAGTTCTTCCCTGTCTATTATCCAGGATTTTAAAATCATTGCTTAGGTGTGAGCTCCACCTGTTTCCTCTGGAAACCTTGCATTGGTTACTCTAGAAGAGATAAACCATTTTGATTTTATTATCTGGAAGGCTGCAACAATGGGTTGTGAGGGAAACACAGGTGTGTGTCTTTCCTTTATGAATTGTTATGCTATACTATGCATATCCAGTGATACATAGTTCACTTGATACTCATGGAAATTTCTTCTCTTTACAGGAGGACCCTCCGAAGTGCGGAAAAGTTTTCTGCAATGTCCGCAGCAAGAACCTCTGCGGACATGAGTGTTGTAGGAGACACGCAGCATGCGCTGTCTCCAAGGATGATCTCCAGTATTGGGACCCTCAGATATGTACTGTATGCACTAACCTGATTACTGAGACTTTTGATTCCCCTAGAACGGCTTAATCAAGGGATATAGCAAGGGAAAAGCTTCGTACTTGGGTAAGGGGCTTTAAGAAGAACACCTCTGGCCCTTATCTTCCAAGTGAGAAGATGAGGGCGTATCTTTTTCCCCAGGCATCAGCTGATGCAGTGATTCCCCAGCCTCAAGAGGAGATCCCTCAAGATCAAGTCCAGGTGGACGTGGAAGTCGCAGTCGCGATGCAAGACATCCAGTTGGATGACAGGATGTCTGACCTGGACGAACGTTTGGAACAAGACCTCCTGGCAGAAGGTCAGGATGAAGTTCAAACCCCGGATGTCGTAGAGGATGAGGTCGACGAGGTGTCGGCTACTCCGGTTCAGATTCCGGAGCCTATCCCCTCAACATCGGCTGGTCTCCCAGTAGAACTGGGACAGGCCCTCTCTTCGATTGTTGGAATGATCCAACAAATGCAGAAGGAGAATCAGGAGAAGGCGGCTGCAATGGAACTGCGTATGCAGTCCCTGGCAGAATCACATGGGCCCCGGAAAAGGCTCAATGTGAAAGACCTTCCCGTATGCTCAGATGCTAACCCATGGAGGTATGCTGAGCACATGCCGATGACGACTGGAAAGATCGTCATCTCGGATAAGCTGGGTTCAGTTCCCCTAGAGGAGGTAGAATTCTGGCCCAGCAAGGCATCATATCCGGACTGCTATGTCCGGCTGAGAAAAGAACCAGCTTCAAGGGAGGAGACAGAGCCGAAGGAGGTCATTATTATGGACCACGCTAAGGCTCAAGCCCTACTTTCATCCTCGATGAAAGAGAGGGGCTTCTCTAACTTGAAGGTAGCTGCATTGAGCAAGAAGCTCCCTTCTTTTGTGTTCTCTCCTGCTAGAGCCTTCCCCTTTTTACAGAAAGGGTTTGCGTCTGTCCTAAAGGCAGTCGAGGCCGGCAAGCCTTGCCCCTCCCTGGAGGAGTGTAAACCCTTGTCGCTGGCCCTGCCTATGGACCACAAAGACTGGAAGGATGTCCATCTGACATTCTCAGTGGGAAAGTTGGAGGCTGATATTGCCGGACGGCAATTCGTCGAGGACCTCCCCAAACTGTCCGACTCTCTTTTACGAAGAGAGTTCGAGACAAAAGAAAGACTGGCTGCCTCAATGTCTCATCAGACTACTCTTGAGACGATGGCAAGTGACCCCAAGGTCCATGAAATGTTCATGGTAGTGGCTAAGTCTCACCTAGCCACAGTGACGAAGGACCTTTATGGCTTCGTCAAGGCAAGGAGAGCTTGCAGGGAGTTCGTGTTCACCGGGGCTTCGGTGAGACACGAGCCAAGGAAGTTAATCTCCTCCAACATTTGGGGAAAAGACCTTTTCCCTACCGATGTGGTCAAAGAGGTTGTTGATAAGGCCGCCGTGGAGAATAGAAACCTTCTCCAGAAGTGGGGCCTGGCTATCAAAAGAAAATCTTCCCCGGATGAGGGTCCTCAACCAAAGAGGAAGAATATGAGGACTAGGCTACCGTCTCGGCCAGCCAAGCCTTTTAGACAGCAACAGCAACTGCAATTGCCATTGCCTCCAGTGCCCCAGATGGTGGCACAAACCCCGACTACTTTTCAGTGGGTACCCCAGGCTGTGCCAGGTCAGTCAACCACATTCACCCCAACGTTCGAAGGACAGTCTTCTTCCTTTCGTGCAAAACCTAGAGGAGCAGCCAGAGGCTCGTCTAGGCGCCCCTCAAGGGGAAGGGGATTCAGAGGTGGTCGTGGTCAGGGAGGCAAGACCTCAGGACGGCAGTCCAAGTGAAACGATACCGGTAGGAGGGAGACTGATGAAATTTTGGGATCGCTGGACCTTCGATCCCTGGGCCCAAAGCCTACTCAAGAATGGACTGGGCTGGAGCTGGTACAGCACTCCACCCCCGTGCCTTCGGTTTTTCCAACACTCCACCCCCGTTTTGGAGGAGTACGTTCAAGAACTGTTGGAGAAAAAGTTGATCCGAAAGGTGAAGTCCATCAAATTCCAAGGGAGGCTGTTTTGTGTTCCCAAGAAAGACTCGGAAAAACTCAGAGTCATTCTGGACTTGTCGCCACTCAACAAGTTCATAGTGAATTGCAAATTCAAGATGCTAACACTGCAACACATAAGGACCTTACTGCCCAAGAGGGCATACTCAGTCTCTATAGACTTGTCAGACGCCTATTGGCACATTCCAATCAGCCGTCGACTCTCCCCCTACCTAGGGTTCAGGCTACAACGGAGACTATACGCCTTCAGAGCCATGCCATTCGGGCTAAACATAGCCCCAAGGATTTTCACAAAGCTTGCGAGCGCAGCTTTCAAACAATTACGCCTAAAGGGAATTCAGGTAGTAGCCTACCTGGACGACTGGCTGGTGTGGGCAGCATCCGAGACCGAATGCTTGCAAGCTTCCAGTCAGGTGATCCAGTTCATAGAGTACCTAGGCTTCAAGATCAACAGAAAAAAGTCTCGACTTTCTCCATCCCAAAAGTTCCAGTGGCTGGGAATCCACTGGGACCTTTTGTCACACAGTTTCTCCATCCCGACGAAGAAAAGGAAGGAGATAGCGGGCTCTGTCAAGAGACTTCTAGATTCCGAAAGGATATCAAGACGCGAACAGGAGAGGGTACTAGGCTCTCTCCAGTTTGCTTCAGTGACAGACCCAATGCTAAGAGCACAGCTAAAGGATGCAACCGGAGTTTGGAGAAGGTATGCATCAAACGCGCGAAGAGATCTGAGAAGACCAGTGCCGCCTCGGCTACGTACTCTTCTCAGACCTTGGTCCCAAGCCAGACATCTAAAGAAGTCGGTTCTTCTTCAGCCATCTCCCCCGTCGATGACGATTCACTCAGACGCCTCAAAGGAGGGATGGGGAGGTCACTCTCATCGGAAAAAAGTTCAGGGGACTTGGTCCAAGCTATTCAGGACCTTTCATATAAACTTTCTAGAAGCTATGGCAGTGCTCCTTACCTTAAAGAAAGTCTCCCCGCGTCACTCGATCCACATAAGATTGGTGATGGACAGCGAGGTGGTTGTGAGATGCTTGAATCGACAAGGGTCGAGGTCACCACCTCTCAACCAAGTGATGTTAGCCATTTTCCGATTGGCGGAAAAGAAGAAGTGGTACCTGTCGGCAGTTCACCTTCAAGGAGTCCGCAATGTGACAGCGGACGCTCTATCCAGGTTCACACCGATAGAGTCGGAATGGTCCTTAGACGCAGGATCATTCTCCTTCATTCTGAATCAAGTCCCAGAACTGCAGATAGACCTCTTTGCGACGAAAGACAACAAGAAGTTGCCCCTGTACGTGTCCCCGTACGAGGACCCCTTAGTGGAAGCAGTGGACGCAATGTCCCTCGACTGGAACAGATGGTCCAGGATTTATCTGTTCCCTCCTCACAACCTTCTGTTGAGGGTCCTCAACAAACTGAGATCCTTCAAGGGGGTAGCGGCAATAGTGGCCCACAAGTGGCCGAACAGTATGTGGTTCCCCTTGGCGTTGGAACTACAGATGAAGTTCGTGCCGCTACCACATCCAGTTCTGACCCAGCGAGTCCAGAAGTCGACTGTCTGCGCTTCAATACAGAAAACCCGGACCCTGCAGCTCATGATTTTCTCGCCCTTGCGGTGAGAAAGCGTTTCGGGATTTCGAAAGCCAGCATAGACTTCCTAGAGGAATATAAGTGCAAATCGACTAGAAGGCAATATGAGTCATCTTGGAGAAAATGGGTGGCCTTTGTCAAGGCGAAGAGTCCGCAGGAGATCTC
>NC_090753.1:7563413-7565913 GCF_036898095.1 Palaemon carinicauda
AAATCTCTATTAAGGGATTCACCAACCCCAGATCTACATTCAGGGGATGGAATTGATGCTAAGAGAGTAGCATCATCTGCATATGCAACAAGCTTATTTTCTAGGCCAAACCACATGTCATGTGTATATAGTATGAAAAGTAATGGGCCAAGAACACTACCCTGTGGAACACCGGATATCACATTCCTATACTCACTATGGTGCCCATCAACAACAACTCTTTGAGATCTACTACTTAAAAAATCAATAATAATGCTAAGAAACGACCCAGCCACTCCCAACTGTTTCAGTTTGAAAACAAGGGCCTCATGATTAACACGGTCAAAGGCAGCACTAAAATCAAGGCCAATCATATGAACTTCCCGACCACAATCAAGGGATTTCTGTACTGCATTGGAGATTGTAAGAAGGGCATCACATGCTCCAAGGCCTTTACGAAAACCAAATTGCAAACTAGGGAATAGATGATTACCTTCAGCAAACCTATTAAGACGTTTTGCCAGAAGACGTTCAAAAACTTTAGATAATATGGGAGTTATGGAAATTGGGCGGTAATCAGTGGGACTAGAGCTACCACAAACACATTTCCATAGAGGAGTAACATTACCAATTCTCCAACAAGTGCTAAAAGCTCCTTTTCTTGCAAACTTGCGCAAAATAACAGATAACTTTGGAGCTAAGAAATCTGCTGTCTTTATAAAAAACAAAGGAAAAATACCATTTGGGTCTACACCTCCATAAGCATCAAGGTCCATCAACAGAGCTTTAATCTCACGAGATCGAAAAGCTAAACTAGTTAGTTTAGCCTCAGGAAAACAGGAATGAGGAAGTTCAAGTTATATATAGTGAAACAGCAAACGCCTTGCAGGTATCTTAAGTCCCGAATTATATAACATTTTTAATGGCTCCGTGTACGTCACACAAAAAGTCAGCAATGCCGGTACGCTTTAGTAATATTTCCTTCACAAGAAAAAAATGTCCCTAAATAGAGGGAAAGTTCGAAATTACAAAACGTGAAATCTTTGTTATATTTGATGTGAAAGTGTCAAGAGCGTCTCGGATTCTAGTTAATGTAAAGAACGTCTTCTTTATTGGCTGGAAGTTCTAGAATTCCGAGTAAGAAGTGGAAATATACTTTAGTCTTAAGTAGTGCACATTGCCTCAAACCTTGTTCTTCCAGTGTCTGGGGATAAAGTTCTCTTGCTTCAGGGTACACTCGGTCACATTATTGTATCTTATTTCTTTCTTCTTTTGTTTTTAAAGTTTGAATAGTTCTTATATACAATATTTATTTTAATGTTGTTACTATTCTTAAAATATCTCATTTTATTTGCTCATTACTTTCCTTTTTTTTATTTGTTTTCCAATTTTCTTCCCTCGCTGGGCTATTTTTCCCTTTTAGAGCTCTTGGGCTCATGTCACCCTTCATTTCCCACTAAGTTTGTAGCCTAGGTAATAATAATAATAATAATAATAATAATAAAAATAATAATAATAATAATAATAATAATAATAATAATAATAATAATAATAATAATAATAATAATAATAATAATAATAATGCAAGAACGTATTGAGCACAAAGCAGTTTGGGAAAAGTATGGAAAAATTATAGGTCTATGGCTAAAAAGATTTTGTTAGAAAGTCTTGATAAAGACGAAAATAAGTCATCTCACTTCGAGGAGTCACAGTTATTGTCGTCTATTGTTTCTATTCTTCAAGATACTTGGAATTTCCTTGTATTTCGTTGCCTTGATTCCTAAGCATTCAAATTATACTGTTATTTTAGAAAAGTAACTTCTTTCAAATGAAATAGATAGCCTAACCAGAGATTATCAATTGATATTTATATAAGTGATCTGATTTCACGGAGTAATGGCCCGTATGAGGTACCAATGTATTACAAGGCTTTATCGAAAACTATCTAAGTTCGATACTATTTTCCAATGAATAACACTAACACGAAAAACTTTTTCAATGATAAAAAGATGCATTTTTTAGCTTCGCATTAAATATACTTTCTTAGGAATAAAATTGATAAACTATATATTTTTATGATATAATATTTTAAGCATTTAGTGTTTTAAATAAAAGTCTAAATGTCTTTACCCTGAAAGAGATAAGATATAATAAGATTTTTTCAAGTTATTTCACATAAAACTTCGACTAAAGGTTTAAACTTGCTATAAGGTAAATCAATTTCTAGAGGATTGTTTTCATTTGCCAAAGAGGAATTCTATCTCGCTTTTTCTCGAGTTACATAAAAATCTCAAATAAAATAAGGGAGTTTCTATATCCCAGAATTCGTTTAAATATGCAGAGCATTTTCTTACTCGGACCGGAGTGTTTGAAATTTCAAGATTAAAGATTAAATCGTAGTTTTTTTTTTTTTTTTTTTTTTTTTTTGGTGGGGGGAGGGGGGGGGGTGTTCTAGGGAAATTGCCAGAAGGACTATTGCCAAACTAACAATATCCATACAGGCAATTGCCAGTACCAATGC
>NC_090753.1:7580913-7610913 GCF_036898095.1 Palaemon carinicauda
AAGCTGCAGTCAAATCAAAATAAGCATTCACGTAAGACATTCACCACTGTAGTAACCTAACTAAAAACATAAACAAACAATCTTACTTAAACCAACAGTGTTTCTCACCACAAACAATCGATACACTAACTACCCATCTCTCTCTCTCTCTCTCTCTCTCTCTCTCTCTCTCTCTCTCTCTCTCTCTCTCTCTCTCTCATTATGAGTCTATCTTACTTTGCTTGCACACCTATATATATATATATATATATATATATATATATATATATATATATATATATATATATATATATATATATATATATATATATATATATATATAATGTGTGTGTGTGTGTGTGTGTGTGTGTGTGTGTGTGTGTGTATTTATTATCTGCTCACAACTATATGAAATCCTTATACTGACTCAGACATAATTATATTCTTATGATAACAAAGATAATAAAATGTAGGTATTTCTGTTTTTCGTGTAAATCAAGGTGTATTTGGTAATTACATAAGAACCTACATACATATATGGATGCATACATACATAATTTCACCATTGACGTTTTTACATTCTACATTATTTTACCATCCGATAGTGAAATTAACATCAGGGTGATGAATATAAGAATTATGCCTTTTCAAACAGCACTAAATATGCTACTCATGAAATAATAACATGGCGTTTCAGACTCTAGAGACAAATTGAAAATTCATTACAGAGGGAGGGAAAATTTATGCTGCCGGTGATCAAACATTAAAATCACACGATGACTATGAAGCTTAAGTTTTTTCATATAATAATTCTGCTAATAATTTTTGTGTGCTAATAGGGTGGTAGAAATATCAATTAAATTTGTTGTTATTTAGAACACGTATTGTGAACTAAAGTTTTCATGAGAAATATAACTTGGAGTTCTAGTGAAGGAGAATTGCTATAATAACTGCTATCCCCTTCAATGAAACAATTTCTAAATTGAGTTTAATTTGTTCCCATTTAAGGTTTAAAGTTCGCACATGAATGGTAGAGGCAAGAGATAGTGACTTACTTTATATACATATGATAAATGGCCAAGCCCTCTCTCCACCAATGCTAGGATCAGAGAGGGATAGCAATGGCTACTTAAGGTTCAGCAGTACTTATAGGCTCCCCAAAATCCCCCATCAATACTCAAAAGGATAGTGAGGTTGCAGACTGTAAAAAAAACTTTTTAGCTTCAAGGGCTCTCGAACCCCAGTCCAGCAGGAAGGTAGGCAGGGAAGTTTCCAATAGACTAACACAACAATAATACTTAGTTTTCGATAATGATTGGTAATAACAATAACCAGAAAATATTCTTACTAAAGCAACTACTGTAAATCTTAGATCTAAATAGATAACTGTCCTAAACATACCTGAAATTGTCGATGATAACGCATGTTATCACATACAATGTTACTCCAGCCAAGCTGGCTATTACTCAGCTTCTGTGATGTGGCTGCTAGGTATTAACCCATGAATGCAAGTGATGGTTATTTAACAAGACAACGAGCTTATATTCGGACAATTAGAAGTAAGAATGATACAAAAAATCTAATAGTATAAAACATGTGATGGTAAGCTCAAACAGGTTTTTATTATCAGTGCGGGGGAGGAAGAAGGATAAAAAAGAAATAACCTTTCAATGTAAAAGCGTGTATGAAATACATACAGCACATGCCCACCCCCCCCCCATTTAAATATACATACATGGGGAAAAAGGGTCCCTTACTCATGAGAGGCGCACTGTATGTGGGTCATCTTGCAGGAGATACACATGTTCTAAGTGATAATTTGAGAACCAGTACTCGTTGCCCTAGAAATCTTTTAAGAAAAACTCCACTGTGCGATGGATCACAAGGAGAAGGCTCATATAAGGGGGAACTAACAGTGGCTTGCTAGTGCCGGTGTGCAGTAAAGCGTGTGTTGCAGTGTGAAAGTCTGTCGTTATGCGTCGCTTTGCTTGGGGACTGTTAGCCTGGTGGCAGAGGGTAAATTTTCCCACAATGAGACGTAGGGATTACCAACAGACCACCATACACCCTCTAAGCCGTCAAAAAATTTTGGGGGTTTTTAGGAGTCATCATTATTCCCTGGAGGACCGAGAGAAAATGATTAAACCTTTTGGAGTAATGGTAACATGCTTTGATGATGTGATAAAAACGTTCATCCATTTTACTAGATTGGCTGCAGGGGTGTAGGTGGTTGTCTGATGCACGGTGATGCCCCTGAGATTTGCTAATGATGTCCACAATCTATATGTGAAAGTGGTAACGCTATCAAAGGTAATATATTCAGGGATACCAGATTTCGATATCCACCCTAAGACTGTGAGGGATCTACATGAGGCAAAGGTTGTGGTTTGCATTGGGTAGGCTTCAGCCAATGAGATGAGTGCTTAATGACAGTAAACAGGTATCGATATCCTTTTGATGTGAGTAGGGTACCTACTACGTCAAAGTGAATATGGGCAAAACTACAGTCAAGTACAGGAAAGGTGACCATTCCTGAATTCTTTTGTGGATGTACTTCAGAAGCTTGGTGTGAAGTGCAGGTGCATACCCAGTCCTTAGCATTCATAGCAATGCTATGGGAATGGAATTTTTTTCTTCAGTATATGTACATTAGACCGACTGGAGGAATATGAAAGGCCATGGATGAAATCACACTCCCCATTTTGGTAAATAGGGGCAGGTATCCACAGTTGCAGCCGACCAGTAGAGATATCATGAAGGAGGGTAGCGTTGAATTTATCGAGGCAACCTCTTCCCAATGGAGGTGGGGGGACGTGCAGGATGTCATGCAAGCTTGGTACTCTGAATTTTTTCGCTGGGCTTCTATCAAAGCATTGTAATCCAATCCCAGTTGAATGGCAGACAATGTTTCTTGACAGGGCACCGGAAACAGTATTCCTTGCCTCCGGGGATTCTTTTAAGGGGGCTAGTTATATTCAACATTCTCTCCTTGGTGAAGCATCCTTTACACTTCTATCCAGGTTATCCATGCCTTTCCATTTCTAGACACAGTACCTATGTATGTTACTTAATATTTATAAGGAATAGACAATGTCTTAGTGGTGTTAAACATCGAAAATAGTTTCTCCTGAAAGGCATGGATAACCTGGATTGAAGACAAGAGAAAGATTCACCAAGAAGACAATGTTTGAGTCAAAAGACTGTTGTGGAGAGTGTTGCAGTTCCAGCTTTATTGGATTCAGGGACCTACATAGCCTTCAGATATAGAACTTCTGATATGAGAGTAAGCTTCATGTCCTAAGCTGCATTGCACAAGAGAGACTAGTTTTAAGTTTCTGCATCAACCCCTTGGCAATCTTTGAAGCTGGAGAAAAAAAAATCTCACGGATAGGAGTGCAGAAACAGTTTCTTTACATATAAAATGCAGGAGCAGGAGACAAAAATTTGTCATAAGAAAAAGCGTCGTTCCAAATTGAATCGAATCCAATATCAGTGCAAATTAAATATCATATTTCTGAGGAAGTTTGCGAGCCTCCATAATTTGTTTGCTTTGAACAAGAGATTGTGTTCCTGAGGAACTGAGTCAGTCAGGCTGCAAAGGATGGAATTGAAGTTTCATGAAATTCTGTGAAGCTGTACTAACAGTGTGTAACACGATCGTACGTATTAACGACATTTTTCTTTTGTATGTATAGTGTCCTTTCTATCGTCGCTCTCCCCTCACACTGATAACGACCTGAATTAACTTGCCTGTTTTTCTCCCCGTTAAATGTTAACAGAAACCGTAATTTGTTGAATAGGAAACTGCCTGTTATATGTTATGCCCTTTTTACCCACAATTGATGTATGTATGAACTGATGTTCTGAATTAAAAGTACAGTTGTTTTCCTCCCGCTTTTGAGTCAAAACCTACTCTTGGCTTGTCACATTGGTGACCATGGAGAGACTTGCTCCTCCCGCTTCCCCCCAATCACTGTTACTATGACGCCCTCAAAACATACCTTCTTCAGCAGTACTCAGCTTTCTCAGCTCTCTCAACAACCATTGGGGGATCAAATGGCTTCGCTCGCCCTCAGGGAGGTGACCAGTATCGCTCGCCTGCAACCTGCCACAGACGGCTCTCCTCGTGAAATGAACCTACTTCATGCGCGTTGGGTACGCTGTTTCCCCGAAACTGTATGCGCTGCCATACCCATAAAAGACTTGATGACCAAAGCCGATACCCTTCTGGACACTCCGTTCATGACCTTCAAGACCTCCATCAAGGCCTCAACTCCTGATGAAGACGACACCTATTCAACGTCAACCGAAGCCGACGTGAATGCCGTAGGACATACACGCCTACCCCATGACTAGCCTGAGTGGCGAAAAAGCCACCCATCTCCCACCAGTCGCTCGTGCCCCAACCAACGACTTCTACAGCCACTTACTGCCACCCATCGGCCACAGTTTTGCTACTATTACTCCAGACTCGGGGCTGTCGCTAAGAAATGTACAGTATGTCTTTTTTAGGGAGGGAGCCATGTACCAACCATGTGTCACACATAGTACATAGTAACGATATTTTTCTTTTTTTGTATATAGTCTCCTTTGTATCTTCACTCTCCCCTCGCACTGATAATGACCTGAATACACTTGCCTATTTTTATCACCGTTAAATTTTAACAGAAACCGTTAATGTTTGAACAGGAAACAGCCTGTTATATGTTATAGCCTTTTTGCCTGCAATTGATGTATATAGAAACTGATGTTCTGTAATAAAAGTTACTCAGTTGCTTTCATCCCACTTTTGAGTCACAGCCTACTCTTGGCTCGTCACATTGGTGATCGTGTGACACGCGGTTGGTAAAAATAATTTTAAAAACGAACTTATTTAAAAAATGAACTTAATTTTCATATTTATATTACGAGTATAAAGGTATTTTATAAATTTTAGTTAAATAGTTTCCCAATCTTCCAATACTTGTGTATCATATTATCACAGCCATAACCCATACATTAAAGTACAATTCCAAAACTTAATGTATTCCAGAAGAAATGTCACGAATTGATCCCAAACACATCACGAGACCAATTAATAAATGGAGAAAAGTAAGTGTATTTCTTTTGTTACCTTGAAAACTATCTACAGGATAGTCTCTCGGGTTAGAAACTATCTTTGATTTCTTGAGACTAGTACGGTAATATATATATATATATATATATATATATATATATATATATATATATATATATATATATATATATATATATATATATATATGTGTGTGTGTGTGTGTGTGTGCATGTGTGTGTGTATACAAGATTAAAGATAAGGAATGATAGTCCTGTTTTTCATGATATTGTGGAGGATTAATTTTTATTTTTTATTTTTTGCTTTTGCCAAATCCTGAGAGAGAGAGAGAGAGAGAGAGAGAGAGAGAGAGAGAGAGAGAGAGAGAGAGAGAGAGAGAGAGAGAGAGATATGGGTAGTTAGTGTATTGATTGTTTGTTGTGGGAAAGACTGTTGGTTTAAATGAGATTGTTTGTTTATGTTTTTAGTTAGGTTACGACAGTGGTGAATGTCTTGGGTGAATGCTTATTTTGATTCAACTGCAGCTTAAGGTAGTTGCGTGTGTGAACGCTGGATTATTATTTTTCGACCAGCGTGGAAGTGATTATTTATATTCCGAGTAAGTACAGTTTTGTTTATCTTTGCTTGTCGTGATTGTGAATGATAGGAACAATCTAATTTCTATCTTTGATTATAGTGCGATAGTTTAGTTAGCTAGGAGTGTTCATAAGTGTTTTCTTTTTTATTTTGGCAGGCCGTGATTCCTCCTTTGGGGAGAAGATTTATTTGAATATGATTGTTGACGACCTGGCTTGTTTAAGGAATTTGATACGACTGCTCTTGGGATTGATCGCTTGTTGATGACCTGGATTGCGTTAATGAACCTGATTTGATTGTTCTTGTGCTATAAAATTATGACGATGATGATGATGATAGTGCTGATATAGACTGCCAATCAAGTGAGGCAGGTGTAGCAGATTGCCACAAAATTATCTGTCTGCCACCGATTGTTGCGTCTGCCAGAGAGTTGTGGCATTGGCCTGGAAGAACTGTTGGCCCTTGTGTGGATAAAGAGGTCGACACATAAACAAATATTGGTTTTGGTGTGCGGGTAATTTTAAGTTTGTTTGGGTTTTTATATGAATGGTGTTACGTTTTTTTTTTTTTGGTATATTTATTAAGGTAATGATTTGTTTTAAGTGTAATTATTTTGGTTGTGGGTGGTTTTTATGTTAAGCTTATTTTGAATGCAGAATTTTTTGGTTTTAGTTTTAAGAAATATAGTTGTAAGGTTATTTTTGGTTTTGTTTTGTCCTTCGGTCTAAGAGTCCAGTTTATGATAAAGTAAGGGGGAAGTTTTTGCTGCAGAGACAATTGTCTGGTAGAGTGATCCAGGGTGTGGAGGTTGTTGTTGTAACATCCCGCCACATTATTTTAGCGCCCGAACAGGGACTACCGAGGTGGGATTGGAAGCTGGACTCTTGGACAAAGGACTGCATTAGGTTAAAAAATTAGCTATAAGACTGAAAAATGGAAGAGCAGAACAAGTTACTGAGGGAGGAATTGCAGTTGGTTAAAGAACGGGAGCAGACGTTGATAGTTGAGAAAGATAGGTTGCTAGTAGAGAATGAGATGTTGAACTGTGAGAATGAGGAGATGCATAGAAAACAGGGAAATTCAGGGAACTGCAGAGAGAGTGGAAGAGGGTGTTGAGATGAGGATGCGAGAGAATGAAGAACGAATGGAGAAACGAATGTAAGCTATGATTGGACAAGTAATGGGAATGATGAAAACTTTTATGGGTGAAGGCGCAGTCGGGGGAGTGGCCTCTGCTATGGGTAATGGGTTGATAATGGAAGAGAAGGTTAAGGTAGGTGATAATGGGAAAGGAAGTGATAGTGATAGTAATAATAGTGATAGAGAGATTGAAGATAAGGGAATTAGGCATAGTAAGGATGAACAGAACTGTGATAGGAAGAATGAGAAGAAAGGTAAAAGTGATGTGAAAAAAGAGAAGAAAAAGTGTCAGGATAATAGCAAAGATGATCGTGAGTAGGAGAAAGTGGTGAGTAAGAAAAGGGCTAGGAAGAGTATAATCAGGGATAGGAGTGTGAGTGTGGAATTAGATTCCTTATATCCTAGCGAGGAAGTAGGAAACAAGAAGGAAGGTAGCAGTGATGATCGCAGTGAGAATGAATGAGAAGTGTGTAAGACTGTGTTTATGAGAGAGGTACCTCGGTGTGAAAGGTTCAATGGATATAGTAGTAGGGATGATTATGACTTTTTCAAGGAGTATGAAAGGTATTGTTAGGATAAGTATAGTGATAGTAAGTGAGTTTGGGATAGGGAGTTAGGAGAATATTTGACTGGGTATTTGTTGATGATGTATGGAGTGATAATGAGTGTAGGTGACGTTGATTATGAAAGTGTGAAAAAGAAAATAATTGAGCAGGTAAAACGTATGTAAGGGAGTGTTAGGTATAAGCGTAAGAATGATTTTGATGAGGCAAGGATGAATGCAGGAGAAGCTATATCAATGTATGTATATATGTAGGTTGAAAACGTTAGCTAGGAAGAAGTATGAGGATGAAGGCATAAATGAGAATAAGGAGTTAATGAGGAAGTTTTTGGCGACCATACCTGAGAATGTGTGCGAAATTATTAATTTGAAACGGAAGGAGAAAATGAGGTGGAGGAAAGAAAGATTGACATGGGATGATATCTTGAGATAGTTGAAGATTACGAGTTAGATATATGTATGAAAGAAAGTAAATCTGTGAGTGTAAGAAGTGGAATGGAGGAAAGAGTGCCAGAATTTGTAAGTTTTAGAGATGCTGTTATGAGAGGACTGATGAGGGTAGCTGATAATGTAGATAAGAGTGTTAGGGCGAGTAATGTGGGAATACCTGTAAGGACAAATGAAGGGTTTAGGCAAGGGAATCAGGTTTGGAGGGATAGGAGTGCTAGTGTGCAGCGAGGTAGGGCAGGTAGTTGTGTCCGTGAAGAGAAGTGTTATATGTGTGGGAAAGTAGGGCATAAAAGAATGAGTGTAGATGGGCATTAGGAGCATGTTTCGAGTGTGGAGAGACAGGGCATCGTATTAGTGAGTGTAAGAAAGAGAAAGGGGTTAAATGTTATCGGTGTGGTATGAATGGGCACATAGCGAGTGGATGTCGGAGTAATCGTACAAATGTGATTTGCGGCAATTGTGGTAAGGATGGTCATTATGCTAGAATGTGCAAGGAGCCGCGGGGTAAGTATACTGAATGTGGTGCAGATGGGCATGTAGCTAGGGTATGTAGGAAGAAGGGAGTAAATCAGCCAGGATGTTCGGGAAACTAGAGTGTAAGAGGGTTCAGCTGGGTGAGTCCTCGGGTGTGTGCGGAGTAAATGTGATGCCTGTTCGTGAAGGTTTAGTGCATGAAGACGTGATGGGTGAAAGAGCTTATGACTGCATGAGTGCAAAAGTAAATTTCAATGGAATAGAGCTAGTCGGTCTGATTGATGCGGGTTGTGGTGTCAATTTAATGTTTGGGAATGCGTACGATAAGGTAAAGGATGTGTGTGAATTTAGGGGTTGTAAAGGGGAAGTGAAAGGTATCGGTAATTTAAGTATGTCTGTGCAAGGAAATGTACGTGAAAATGTTATGATTGGGGGGCTGATGGTGGAAGATATGTGGTTGAGGGAGTAAATGACAAATACGATGTGTTGTTAGGTTATAACTTCTTGAAAAAATATGGTATGATTGTACATCCCAGTGTAAATATGATAGAGATCAAAGTTAAGGGTGAATTTTATTGGGAATTTTATTTGAATGAAGATGGTAGTGTATGTACGAAGGTATGGAAAGGTGTGCCGTTAATAGCAAAAGAAGGTGTTAAATTGTCAAGACATGCGAGTGAGGTTGTCAGTGCAAAAGTTGCATGGCTGAATAGTCTGGGAATGGCCAATAGTGACAATTGTGAATATGTAGTGGAAGGTTCGGAAGCAAGTAATTTAGTGAAAACAAGTGTGCGTGTGTATGATGGTATTTTGAATTTGCAGGAGCCGAAGGTGTATGTGAGCTTGTTGCCGACTGTAAGGAGGAAGCGAATACGGGGTATACGTGAGGGTGATTGCATGGGATGTATGTATACGTTGGTCAATGTAGAGGATGAAAGGTATGTTAAATTGAGACGTGTTATGACGGGTAAGGTAAAGCAGGATGACGATTGGGACTATGAAAGTTTGAAAGAAAGAATTATTGTAGATGAGAATATAAGTGAGGGAGAAAGGGAACAATTATACAGGATGTTATGGGATAGACGGAGAGTTTTGAGTCGTGGTGACGAGGATTGTGGGGGATCAAAGCTGCCTGAATTTAAGATACAGTGAACCCTCGCTACTTCGCGGTTCGACCATCGCGGATTCACCACTTCGCAGATTTTTTTCATAACCCATGTATATAAATATATCGCGGATTTTCCGGAAATATAAAAAATACCGCGATGTGACCGATGGTGCGAGATTGGAGAAAGTAAGGAAAATTGAATCATGATTGATTTTCAATATAAATGAAACTTTGAGGAGCAACAAAGATATCCTTTGTTAGAGAGATAGAGAGAGGTAAGGAATGAGAGGTAGTGAAAAGTAGCCCAGAGAGAGAGAGAGGTAGAGGTAGAGAGATAGAGGTAGAGAGGTAGAGAGAGAGAGAGACAGAGAGAGAGAGAGAGAGAGAGAGAGAGAGAGAGATAGAGGGGGGTTTAAATGTAATAAACAAAAAAATTTGATAGGTTATAACACATTGGTGCTTATGTAATATCAACTGTATACTGTAGACGGTTTGAATAAGTTAAGAAATTTTTGTGTATTCGTACACACTCAAGAGCGGCCGCTAGATGACAGCTGATCTAATCACAGCCAAAAGTAAAACAAAAAGAAGTCAACAATACTCGATTTGTAAAACACACCCGAAATTTAAAAACAAAAGAACACGCTTTCTTAATGTGCAATTAACTATTTAAAGAGTTGTAATTTTCTAGAATGAAATGATATTTCCCAAAAAATAGTGGTTTGCTGATGAAATCGGATGCCGTATTTTTAGCTATGATTGAAATGGATGTAGACTCGGCCTAATTTTTTTGTTTCGTATTTAATTGACACTAAGAAAACTACTTTTAGTTTCTTCATCTAAATGTAAGTATTGTATAACACGAAGAGAGAGAGAGAGAGAGAGAGAGAGAGAGAGAGAGAGAGAGAGAGAGAGAGAGAGAGAGAGAGAGAGAGATGAATCAGCTGTTGTAATCAAATGGCGTGTTTTTGTTTCGTGAGAATTTCATCGCCACGACTATAACAACAACATTCTGTACTGAACTTTACAGTATTTTACAGACTACTGTAATATGATAAAGTAAAATATTTGTAATCTATTTTATATGAAATGGGGCTATTTTTTTGGTTTAAAATTTACATTTATGTATGTAAAACAACTCTCTCCCCCCCCCCCTCTCTCTCTCTCTCTCTCTCTCTCTCTCTCTCTCTCTCTCTCTCTCTCTCTCTCTCTCTCTCTCTCTCTCTCTCTCGTAGATTGTTTTCCTGCTTTGCTACGTATGTATGATTTTATATAGATACGGTAAATAATATTTGTAATAACATATTTTATTAAAGCTTTTACTGTAATATCATTATTTATCACTTTCATCATGCGCGTTAAATTCCTTAGTTTGTTTACTGAGCGTACTTTATGACGCCGTCGTTTCAGGCGGCGTCATAAAGAAAAACATTTCATTTGGAAGTCCTAAGAAAAATTAAGTAAAACATTAGTAATAACCAAATCAACATACTGTACTGAATAATCAATATAATCGATGCAAAAACTAACCTATACTCAAATGTGTAAATGCGTTTGTTTCTTCATAATAATCAGAGATAAACGTAAACAAAACATTGGTTGCCATTTTTTTATCCTGCTTTTTGGCGTGTTTAGGAAACGCATGATATAAAGTCGCCTTTAATATTTGTGCCTGTTTTAGTTTAGGGTATGTTAGTAAATGCATTAAGTGTTCTGTACATTAAAGGGTAGTTTGTTAACAGTACTACATACAAGGGAAGGTTTTAAAAGTCTGAATATACATGTTGAAATAAATAGGTAAATATGGTGTCACTACTTCGCGGATTTTCACCTATCGCGACCGGGTCTGGAACCTATTATTATTATTATTATTATTACTTACTAAGCTACAACCCTAGTTGGAAAAGCAGTATGCTATAAGCCCAGGGGCTCCGACAGGGAAAATAGCTCAGTGCGGAAAGGAAAAAAGGAAAATAAAATATTCTAAGAAGAGTAACAACAATAAATATCTCCTATATAAACTATAAAAACTTTAACAAAACAAGAGGAAGAGAAATAAGATAGGAGAGTGTGCTCGAGTGTACCCTCAAGCAAGAGAACTCTAACCCAAGACAGTGAAAGGCCATGGTACAGAGGCTATGGCACTACCCAAGACTAGAGAACAGTGGTTTGATTTTGGAGTGTCCTTCTCCTAGAAGAGCTGCTTACCATAGCTAAAGAGTCTCTTCTACCCTTACCAAGAGGAAAGTGGCACTGAACAATTACAGTGCAGTAACCCCTTGGGTGATGAAGAATTGTTTGGTAATCTGTGTTGTCAGGTGTATGAGGATAGAGGACGATAGAGGAGAATATGTAAAGAATATGCCAGACTAGTCAGTGTGTATGTAGGCAAAGGGTTCACTGTATTTCATAGTAATGATACCCCCATATATCAGCGTCCCCAACATTTTTCTGGGTGTAATATAGAGGAGTGAGAGTGCCTGGAATAGCCCTATTGTACCTGTAAGAAAGCCGGATGGAAGTTTACATATGTGTATTGATTATAGGAAGGTGAGTGAAGTAACTGTTAAAGAACGTTTCCCGATGAATGTAGTGTCTGACTGTGTGTATAAGATGCATGGTATGAAAGTTTTTACAAAGTTAAATTTAGTTAGGGGCTATTACCAGATGCCTCTGGCAGATTGGAGCAGGCCCATTACGGCATTTGCGAGCAGTAATTGTCATTATCAGTTTAAAAGATTAAGTTTTGGCCTTGTTAATGCGCCTGCTGCCTTCCAGAGGGCGATGAATGTAGTTTTGGCTGGGTTTGATCGACAGAAGGTGACTGTTTTTATAGATGATATTTTGATTGCTAGTGAGACTGTTGAGGAACACATGCAGTTACTTGAAGCAGTATTAGAACGTTTGATAGAAGTTGGTGTTAAAGTTAAGCTTGAAAAGTGTACATTGTTGACCGGGGAGGTGGAATTTCTTTGGCATGTGGTGAGTGAATCGGGTATAAGGAAGAGTGATAAGTTTGTGAGCAAGGTGAGAGAATTTCCACTGCCTCATACGGTGCGTGAGTTGAGAGGTTTTCTTGGGTTGATTGAATTTGGTCGGAAGTTTGTCAGAGATTGTTCGGGAATAGGGAAAACTTTGAATGAGTGGACAGGTAAGAGAAATAGTACGAGACTGAAATGGGATGCACGTATGATTGAAGCATTTAAAAAGTTGAAAGAAGAGGCTGCGAGAGACGTCACTTTTGCCTTTCCCGACTATAGTGAGCATGCGTGTATGCTAGAGTTATATACAGATACTAGTGGGATTAGTATGGGTGGTTGCTTGATTCAAATGCAAAGAATAAATGGAGATGAACAGTTGAGAGTGATAGCGTATGTAAGTAAAGCATTTAATAAGGCTGAGCGAAAGTATTCCACGATTGAAAGGGAGTTGGCTGCGATAAGGTTTTGCGTGAAACCGTTGAAGGTATTTTTGTATGGTGTGAAATTTATTGTGCGTACTGACCATCAGCCCCTAGTGTACATGATTAGGAAAGAGTCTGTGAATGCTAGGGTTGCGAGGACAATAGAGGATTTGAATGAATTTGACTTTAAGCTAGAATATGTACCTGGGAGTAAGAACGTGATAGCAGATGCGATGTCAAGAATGCATGGTAAGATAGTAGCGAGAATGATAGAAATTTTGAAAGGTTGCCGGAAAATCTAGTGGTGGTAAAAAGTTTTGAAGGGAATGACATGGTGTATAAATGTATTTTGTGTGGGTTGAATAAGTTTAAATTGAAGGGTTTGAATAAGGATATACCTGCTAGTGTATATGAGCTTAGAATGAGTGTTAGGAATGAAGTATCGAAAGAAATGGCATATAAGGAGGAGGATAGTGTGCTTGAGGGTGAATTGTTATCAAAATTATTGTTGGTAGTAAGTATGTTGTATGGTGTCACTGTTTATTTGTATTTTGGGTGGAATCATCCGATGCAGTACCAAGCAAATAAAGAGACTGAAAGGGAGTATATATTGAGGTTATAATGTAATGGAAGATGTTGCAAGTTGTTGAGTGAGAAGGAGGATTGTCCGAGTGACTTTAATCCGAGTGGTATCAGCATGGAAGATAGCGAAGATGAACATGGGTGTGACAAGAATGACCCTATTGATAGGAGAGTGAACATTTGTTTGCATGGTGTAAAAGGAAGAATGATGACATATGTGGGTATAACTGAAAATTAATACTGTGGTTTAATTGATACAGGTGCGCAAGTGTCATTAGTGAATATATCTGTTATCAATGAAATAGAGCAGTAGAATTGGGAAGTGAAAAGGCAATCTACGAGTGTGAGAGTTCATGGGATAGGTAAAGGAAGTTTGCTAGTTTGGGAAGAAGTGCGTTTGAAAGTGAAACTGGGAAGTATGGAGGTGGAACATAATTTCATTGTAATGGGAGAGAATGAGATGCCTAGTTGTTTTTTGATAGGAATTGATTTTTTAAGATTGCATGATATATCAGTTGATATTGGTGGCGTTTTGCTTCTGAAGAATGGATGTGAAGTAGTTGTGATAGAAGATAATAGTGTATTTATGGCGAATTTTGTTGGCATTGTTGATTTTACAAGCAGTGAGGATGATATATTGACTAAAGACGAGGTGGAAGAAATGCAAGATGAATGTGTGGAATTTAAAAGGTTACGTGAATGTATGTTGAATAGTATTGAGGTAGCAGAATGGCCGTCTGATCTAGAGGTGTATAAGAAAGTTAGTAAGAGACTTATTGTGTGTAAGAATATTGTTTATTTTCTACATAAAGGAATGGATAAAGATATATATGTTCCTGTGTTTCCGATGCATGCAGCAGTAAGTATGTGTATGCTAGTGCATGACAGATATGGGCATATGGGTAAGAATAAATTATGTGAATGCATGCGTGAGAGATTGTTTACTCCTGGGTTGAGTCAGATATGTAAGGATGTAGCGACTACGTGTAAAGATTGCCAGAAAGGAAAGTATCAGAGAGTGCACGCTAATCCGCCTGTTTTGAGATTACGTATGAAAGAACCATTTGAGATGTTTATGATTGATTGTGTTTCGTTGCCTGTGACTGCGAGGGGACACGTGGGAATGATTATTATTGTAGATCACATGAGTAAGTTTACGTATGCAGTGCCTATAAAGAATAAAAGGAGTGAGACTGTTGCAAGAATGGTTGGTCAAGTGATGTTGCCGATGTGTGTATGTAAGCCTGCGAGAATGTTAGGTGATAATGGCCCTGAGTTTGTTGGATGGGAGTTTGAGCAGATGTTAAGAGAATGGGGTATTGAACATGTGTATTCGACTCCTTATATGCCAAGTGCAAATGGGTTGGCTGAAAGGACTGTAAGAACATTAACTGAAATTTTGCGAATGATGAGTACATGTGATAATGATTTTGATTTGTATGTTGGTAGAGCGTTGTGGGCTTACAATGCAACACTGCATAAGAGTACTGGTATGTCTCCATGTAAGTTTGTGTTAAATTTTGAAAAGATAGTAAGACCGAGGTTGGGTGTGTCAGAGGATGATAGAGATGTGTGGAGGAAAGCAAATGAGAGGTTTGAAAGCTTCAAAGTTTGTGCGAGAGTGATGAAAGAAGTAATTGAAAACGGTAGAATGAATGTAAATAAGTTGCGTGATAAATTTGAAGGCCCCTATGAGGTGTTAGAAGTTGGTTCGAGTAGATTAAGTTATGTTTTGGGTAAGTTGTGTGTGGATGGTAGTGTGAAAAGAGTTAGGGCACACCACAACCAGTTGCGTAAATGGAAGGAGGTACCTGAGTATATCCAAGAGAATGGGATGAGTAAGTGGTTGAAAAGGAACAAATTTGAACCTAGTATGTATGAGGAATTAGGTCTAGAAGGTAAACAGTTGGTGTTATTAGAATATATGAAAAGGAAGAAAACGAGAGCTTCAAGTAAGGATGAAAGAAGGGGAAATTTTATAAGTAAAAGTGGGAATAGTAATAAGTATGACAAAAGTGTAAATGTAAAAGTGAGTGTGGAAGATAAATGTATTAATACAGATGAATCATGGCTGAGTATGAATGATACCTATAGTGTGTGTGGCTTTTCATTAGATGATGTAAAAGAAAGTATGACGAATGCGAGAGTGAGAGATAGGAGAATGATAAGTAGTATGAATGAATCTTTTATTAAAGTAGAAAATGGTTTAGATGAAATGGATGAATTGCTGACAGAAATAAGTGAGATTTTAGGGCCAGATGAGAATGAGGTAGATGGCATTGTACATGATATATTAGATGATAGGGATTTAAATAGGAATAGTGTTAATGTAGCGAATGATTGTGACAAGGAAGAAGTGAATGAGAGTGTGTATAAAGGCCCAATTACTCGAAGTAGAGGTCCCGTTCCCAACTGAGACTGGGTAATGAAAAAAATACTGTAAGTGGTTGTGTGAAAATGTAGTAGGATTTGGCAAAGTAAGGGGGGAGGAATGTGGAGGATTAATTCTTATTTTTTTATTTTTTGTTTTTGCCAGATCCTAAGAGAGAGAGAGAGAGAGAGAGAGAGAGAGAGAGAGAGAGAGAGAGAGAGAGAGAGAGATATGGGTAGTTAGTGTATCGATTGTTTGTTGTGAGAAAGACTGTTGGTTTAAATGAGATTGTTTGTTTATGTTTTTAGTTAGGTTACGACAGTGGTGAATGTCTTAGGTGAATGCTTATTTTGATTTAACTGCAGCTTAAGGCAGTTGCGTGTGTGAACGCTGGATTATTATTTTTCGACCAGCGTGGAAGTGATTATTTATATTCCGAGTAAGTACAGTTTTGTTTATCTTTGCTTGTCGTGATTGTGAATGATAGGAACAATCTAATTTTTATCTTTGATTATAGTGCGATAGTTTAGTTAGCTAAGAGTGTTATTAAGTTTTTTCTTTTTTATTTTGGCAGGCCGTGATTCCTCCTTTGGGGAGGAGATTTTTTTTAATTTGATTGTTGACGACCTGGCTTGTTTAAGGAATTTGATACGACTGCTCTTGGGATTGATCGCTTGTTGATGACCTGGATTGCGTTAATGAACCTGATTTGATTGTTTTTGTGCTATAAAATTATGATGATGATGATGATGATAGTGCTGATATAGACTGCCAATCAAGTGAGGCAGGTGTAGCAGATTGCCACAAAATTATCTGTCTGCCACCGATTGTTGCGTCTGCCAGAGAGTTGTGGCATTGGCCTGGAAGAACTGTTGGCCCTTGTGTGGACAAAGAGGTCCACACATAAACAAATATTGGTTTTGGTGTGCGGGTAATTTTAAATTTGCTAGGGTTTTTATATGAATGGTGTTACGGTTTTTTTTTTTTTTTTGGTATATTTATTAAGTTAATGATTTGTTTTAAGTGTAATTATTTTGGTTGTGGATGGTTTTTATGTTAAGCTTATTTTGAATGCAGAATTTTTTGGTTTTAGTTTTAAGAAATATAGTTGTAAGGTTATGTTTTGTTTTGTTTTGTCCTTTGGTCTAGGAGTCCAGTTTATGATAAAGTAAGGGAAAAGTTTGTGTTGCAGAGACAATTGTCTGGTATAGTGATCCAGGGTGTGGGGGTTGTTGTAACATCCCGCCACAATATCCCTAACAGAGAGAGAGAGAGAGAGAGAGAGAGAGAGAGAGAGAGAGAGAGAGAGAGAGAGAGAGAGAGAGTGCATGTGCGTGTGTGTTAAACATGCTAATGTTCGTACTCTAATAGCTCCATTCAAAATCAGTTCAGATATTGATAATGAAATGTCTGTATTGTTTTCTTTCGCATAGCTGGTATCTAACTAGAGCTGGGTCAGGGAACACCATTCGCCAAGATGATACACAGATAGAGGCTCAAAGAGCATGAATAGCAATATGGAAGTAAAAAAGCCTAGATCAGGAGTCAAGTAACAGTCTAATGATAGGGTGCATAGACTACAAACATCCTGAAATTGAGAATGATTCCACCATGCTTAGAATTTTCTTTTCCTTGTTTGTGTGAGAATGATTTACACAAACAAAATATTTGTTAAACATTTCGAGAAAAAAGAATAGTGCTTGTTTAACAAAACTCTCAATTGCCTTCCTTTCTTTAAATAGAGATAATCAGTTCCATCGCATCCGAAAAATCACGTAAGAAAGTTTTATAATTAGGCTGAAAATACCAATCTCCTTTTGCGCTGATTTCAATGAAAAGAGAAAACTAATTATGAAGTTCAAGAGGATTCTGCGATTAGGAATTTGGCGATTGATTGACCTTCACGAAATTCCAAGAAAGAAAAACATAGTTTATCATTATGGCAATTTGAGAGATCATCTCTCGATCTGAGATTCTGAGAAGATGGAATTGAAACTTTCAATAGGAATAGGAAAGAGGAAAAGAAGCCAAGAGTTGAATCGAGTGATAAGGGTCAATTCTTAGAGCATTTAAGAGTTGGGAGTGGGGATGCGGATAGCAGTGGTGTTCTCCTTAGGTTCTTGATGAATTTGATAACATAAAAGCTTAGTTACAGAAGATTTCACTTTAATTTTCTTTTATATCAATTAGATCTATTTTCGTAGAGAAGGACAAACAATTAGGAAGACTAAAAGGAGGAAGGCAAACGGTGAGAAACAAGAAGACTAGAAGGAGAAGAATAAGAGAACATAATAATGTAAAATAACGTATCACATTTCAAAATTTTAAGACGATGTCTCTAGAATAACTACAACTATTTGGGAAATCTTGCAAAAAATATGTTCAAATTTATCTTCCTATAGATAAGAAAATAACCGATTAATATATAGAATAATAACATTAATTCAAGAGTTCGTCAAATCTTTATTTCGACTTAGGAAGGCTCTCTTCACTGTTAATATAAATCTTAATCTCTACGATAATTTAGTGATTTTTTTGCCAGCTAAATCTTAATTTGAAGAGGAACTGTAATTATCGTTGAATGGAATAGGAATAAACCTCATTTTTAGAAAAATATTATTTCATGACAAAACGCCATAATAGGTTTACTGAAGGTAATCATCTGTTCCCTAGTTCTAAATTTGGTTTTAGTAAAGGCCTTGGGGCATTTGATGCCCTTTTTACAATCTCCAATGCTGTACAGAAATCCCTTGATTGGGGCCAGGAAGTTCTTATGATTGGCTTTGATTTTAGTGCTGCCTTTGACAGTGTTAATCATGAGGCCCTTGTTTTCAAACTCAAGCAGTTGAGAGTGGGTGGGTCGCATCATTATTGAATTTTTAAGTAATAGATCGCAAAGAGTTGTTGTTGATTGGCACCATAGTGAGTATAGGAATGTGATATCTGGGGTTCCTCCGGGGTAGTGTTCTTGTCCTATTACTTTTCAAACTCTATACGCATGACATGTGGTTTGGTCTAGAAAACAAGCTTGTTGCATATGCAGATGATGCTATTCTCTTTGTATCAAATCCATCTCCTGAATGTAGATCTGGGGTTGCTTAATAGAGATCTAGCTAAAATTAGTACATGGTGCAAATTATATGGTATGAAGTTGAATCCTAACAAAACTCAAAGTATGATTGTAAGTAAGTCAAGGACCGTGGCTCCTCAACATCCGGATCTCAGCATTGATAATGTTTCTATAACTTTTTATGGCTCTTTTAAAACTTTAGGTGTGATTCGTGACAGCAAATTTACTTATGAGAAACACATTAGGTCTGTGTCTTCTTCAATTGCACATGAAATTGGCTTATTGAGAAAGTCTTTCAAGATTTTTGGAGATCAATCTATTCTGAAGAAGTGTTTTAATTCTTTCATTTCACCTTGTTTCGAGTATTGTTCTCCTGACTGGTCTTTAGCTGTTGATTCTCATCTTAATTTGATGGAGAGGAACTTACGGTTTATTAAATTTATTATTCATGATCTAGATATTAACCTTTGGCACCGTCGTTCAATTTGTTCATCAAGCAAATGGCATAAGATTTTTTATAATTCTGACCATCCTTTACATTCAGATATTCCTGGACAGTTCTATCTTGCTCGTAATACTAGGTAAGCAGTTAATTCTAATAGTCAGGCCTTCTCCATCATAAGGCTCAATACTACCGAGTATTCTAAAAGTTTTATTACAGCTGTGACCAAGTTGTGGAATGATCTTCCTAATCGGGTAGTTGAATCAGACGAACTTCAAAAGTTCAAACTCGCAGCAAATGTTTTTATGTTGAACAGGCTTGCATAAGTCCTTTTATAGTTTATAGATTAATTATTTTGTAATGTTTTTAATGTTTTTAAAGTGTTTTATTATAATTTTCATTCCTTATATTGTTTATTCATTTCCTTATCTCGTTTCCTCACTGGGTTATTTTTCCCTGTTGGAGCCCTTGTGCTTATAGCATCTTGCTTTTATAACTAGGGTTGTAGCTTAGCTAATAATAATAAAAATAATAATAATAATAATAATAATAATAAAAATAATAATAATAATAATAATAATAATAATAATAATAATAATAATAATAATAATAATAATAATAATAATAATAATATTTTATTTTCTATATCAAAACTACAGATTATAATTTCAAGATCGTCAGTACCATCAACAAAGAAAAACTAAAAGAGAAATAATTGCCCAATTGAACTACAAAGATGAATATTGGTGTTGGTTTTGACAAGAAAATTATCTGATTGAAAAATTTTCTAATTGTGATTATTTATGAAGAAAACCTCCGTAAATTTTTTAGTGAATGTAGATATAGCTAAGATCCTGAATAAATGACTAAATCCTTTATAAGAAAAACTTAAATAGATCATTTTATGAATTTAATTAACATCTAAAGTATATACAGATTTGGTTGTTAAATGTAACAAGTAATGGAATAGTACTAGGTATTAAAAATCCTATTGAATCTATATAAGCCCAAGAAATTTATTGAAACTCAATTAATACCCAAACATCTGGATTAAGATGCTTCATTTTATAATTCTGTAAACTAACCAAACTGTCAGGAAATAGTGGAAAATAATTTTCAGTATAATTTCCATCATAATGTTTTTCAAGTAAGCTTACTTTATGCGTTATATTTTCTTTTGAAGAGCCCGATTCCGCATCCTTGCCCCTCTCTATTTGTGGGAAGCAATGAGAGAGATCTTTTTACTGATATAAATAAACTACGATAATATGCCGTTTAACAATTATCAACCTTAGCAGCACAACCCCTATTTAGGAGTTATTTGTAACTTATTTTTAAGGGTGTTTAAAGTTTGTGACCATGATTTATTGACAAGAATATCAGTCATCTTTAAAAGGTTTTCAAAAAGATGGCTATGATTCTGGGTATATTGAAAAGTCACGCCTAAAAGCGAGGAACCATATTATGCTGTAAAGGAAAAAATAACCATTTATAAAAGTTGATGAATGTCAAGACAACAAAATGCTTGACACCTGTCTAAAAAAGTAGGAAAATAGTTGGGGTGTACAAAAATAACATAAATATTATTTATGTGTGGACGAAATCATGAAAAGAAACGGTTGCCAATAAAGCATTTATATACAAACTATCACGTGGTTCATGTGACAAGATATACACTGAAGAGCCAGTAAATGTTGAAAGAAGAAAAAGAGAACATAGAGATTCCATTAGAATAGGAGATGAAAATAGTAGTTTTTAAACATATGACAATGGGAAATCATCCAATAGATTTTAAAAATAAGGACAAATCTATATCAATGCTTGATACAATTACACGAAAACTGAGAGAAGCTGTTATAATACGAAATTCTAAGAATTTTAATAATCATCAAAGATATCCTAAATTATATATATATATATATATATATATATATATATATATATATATATATATATATATATATATATATATATATATATATATATACACATACATATATATATATATATATATATATATATATATATATATATATATATATATATATATATATATATATATATATATATATATATATATATATATATACACATACATATATATATATATATATATATATATATATATATATATATATATATATATATATATATATATATATACATATATATAATAAATAACATTGTCCAAAACAATGTAACTACCGTGAAGGAATTGTTAAAGGAGGTAAACTAACCACCGGAAAATTCTGTTAATTTTTTCTAATAGTGTAACGTATTTTTTTTATATATATATATTTCTTACGAACCTTTCTGTACCTCTTTTTCTCAGATTTGTAACCATTTGCTTTCTGAAGAGGAATGGAGATGGTCCCTTCGAAAGCTAAATAAATTGAATTGTTCAAATAGTGTGGGTTATTCTATTTATCGTAAATGCACAAAAAACTTTGTATTTTAATGTATATACATATATATATATATATATATATATATATATATATATATATATATATATATATATATATATATATATATATATATATATATATATATATTTATATATATATATATATATATATATATATATATATATATATATATATATATATAATATATATATATATATATGTATATATATATATATATATATATATATATATATATATATATGTATATATATATATATATATATATATATATATATATATATATATGTGTGTGTGTGTGTGTGTGTGTGTGTGTGTGTATGTGTGTGTATATGTGTGTGTGTGTGTGTGGCGGGATGTCACAAGAACAACCCCCACACCCTGAATCACTCTTAACAGACAATTGTCTCTGCAACACAAACTTTCCCCTTACGTTATCTAACCAGACTCTTAGACGAGAGAGAAAAAAAAAGATATCCTTAGAACTATATTTCTTAAAACTAAAATGATTAGTACCAAAAGCATCCACAATCAAAATACTTGAAACTAATCAAACTTAATATTAAATATACAAAAAACGTAACACCCTTCAAATAAAAAAACCTTTCAAACTTAAAACTAAACCACACACCAACACCAAAAATAAATATACAGTATCTTTTATGGGACACCAACACTGTCCTAAACAGAAAGCCGACTGTCTTTTACGGCAACTACCACTATCACAGCTTTGTGGTCAACAGATTAAACTATGTGGTAATTTGCCGCAACTGCCCCGTTGATTGGGTTGGTAGTCATCATCATCATCATCATGAACAATCCAAATACACAAGCCAGGTCATCAATGGTTAAGCAATCGAATAGCGCAGTCTAAATACAATCCTTTATTACAGGCCTGGTCAGCAACAATAAATCCAGTTTCAAAAAATAACTCTCCAAAGGAGTAATTACGGCTGTTGAACTATATAATCACTTCCACACTGGTAAAAATATATGATAATCCAGCATTCAAATCACAAGAACTGAAATTACTGCAGTCTAATCAAAATAAGCATTCACTCCGAAACATTTACTTCTCTCCTAAACTAGCTAAAAGTAAACAAACAACCTCATTTATACCAACAGTCTTTCTCACAACAAACAATCGATACACTAACTACCTCTCTCTCTCTCTCTCTCTCTCTCTCTCTCTCTCTCTGTCTCTGTCTCTGTCTCTCTCTCTCTCTCTCTCTCTCTCTCTCTCTCTCTCTCTCTCTCTCTCTATTCGGCAAAGAAAAAATCAAAACAAAAATTAATCCTCCACATTCCTCCGCCCTTACTTTGCCAAATCCTACTACATTTTCACACAACCACTTACATTATTTTTTTCATAACCCAGTTGCAGTCGGGAACAGGACCTCTGCTCCGAGTAACTGGGCCTTTATACACTCTCTCATTCACGTCTGCCTTATCACAATCATTCGCTCTATTAAAACTATTCCTATCTAAATCCCTATCATCTAATATATCATGTATAATCCCATCTACCTCGTTCTCATCTGGCCCTAAAATTACACTAATTTCTGTAAGCTCATCCATTTCATCAAAAACATTCTCAACTTTAGCAAAAGATTCATTCATGCTACTTATTATTCTCCTATCTCTCATTCTCGCATTTGTCATCCTTTCTTTTACATCATCTAAGGAAAATCCACACACAAAATGGTATTTTTCACACTCAGCCATGATTCATCTGTATTAACACATTTATCTTCCATACACACTTGCACATTTACACCCTTGTCATACTTATTTCTATTCTCACTTTTACTTATAAAATTTCCCCTTCTTTCATCCTTACTTCAAGCTCTCGTATTCTTCCTTTTCATATACTCTACTAACACCAACTGTTTACCTTCTAGACCTAATTCCTCATACATACTAGGTTCACAATTGTTCCTTTTCAACCATTTACTCATCCCATTCTCTTGGATATACTCAGGTACCTCCTTCCATTTACGCAACTGGTTGTGGTGTGCCCTAACTCTTTCTACACTACCATCCACACATAACTTACCCAAAACATAACTTAATCTACTCGAACCAACTTTTAACACCTCATATGGACCTTCAAACTTATCACACACCTTATATACATTCATTCTACCCTTTTAAATTACTTCTTTCATCACTCTCTCACCAACTTTGAAGCTTTCAAAACTCTCATTTGTTTTTCTCCACACACCTCTATAATCCTCCGACACACTCAGCCTCAGTCTTACTATTTTTTTCAAAATTTAACACAAACTTACATGGAGACATACCCGTACTCTTATGCACTGTTGCATTGTAAGCCCACAACGCTCTACCAACATACAAATCCCAGTTATTATCACATGTACTCATCATTCGCAAAATTTCAGTTAATGTTCTTACAGTCCTTTCAGCAAACCCATTCGCACTTGGCATATAAGGAGTCGAATACACATGTTCAATACCCCATTCTCTTAACATCTGCTCAAACTCCCATCCAACAAACTCAGGGCCATTATCACTTAACATTCTAGCAGGCTTACACACACAACATCGGCAACATCACTTAACTAACCATTCTTGCAACAGTCTCACTCCTTTTATTCTTTATAGGCACTGCATACATAAACTTATTCATGTGATCTACCATAATAATCATTGCCACGTGTCCCCGCGCAGTCACAGGAAACGAAACATGATCAATCACAAACATCTCGAATGGTTCTTTCATAAGTAATCTCAAAACAGGCGGATTCACATGCACTCTCTGATACTTCCCTTTCTGGCAATCTTTACACGTAGTCGCTACATCCTTACATATCTGACTCAACCCAAGTGTAAACAATCTCTCACGCATGCATTCACATAATCTATTCTTACCAATATGCCCATATCTGTCATGCACTAACACACACATACTTACAGCTGCATGCATCGGAAACACAGGAACATATATATCTTCATCAATTCCTTTATGTAGAAGATAAACAATATTCTTACACACAATAAGTCTCTTACTAACTTTCTTATACACCTCTAAATCAGACAGCCATTCTTTTACCTCAATACTATTCAACATACATTCACGTAACCTTTTGATTTCCACACATTATCTAGCATTTCTTCCACCTCCTCTTTAGTCAATAGATCATCCTCACTCCTCGTAATATCAACCATGCCTACAAAATTCGCCATAAATACACTATCATCTTCTATCACAATTACTTCACATCCATTCTTCAGAAGCAAACCGCTACCAATATCAACTGATACATCATACAATCTTAAAAAATCAATTCCTATCAAAAAACAACTAGGAGTCTCATTCTCTCTCATTGCAGTAAAATTATGTTCCACCTCCAAACTTCCCAGTTTTACTTTCAAACGCACTTCTTCCCAAACTAGCAAACTTCCTTTCCCTATCCCATGAATTCTCACACTCGTTCATTGCCTTTTCACTTCCATATTGTACCACTCTATTCCCTTGATAACAGACATATACACTAATGACACTTGCGTGCCTGTATCAATTAAACTACAGTATTCATTCTCATTTATACCCACATATGTCATCATTCTTCCTTTTACACCATGCATACAAATATTTACTCTCCTATCAATAGGGTCATTCTTGTCACACCTATGTTCATCTTCGCTATCTTCCATGCTGATATCACGCAGATTCAAGTCACTTGGACAATCCTCCTTCTCACTCAACAACTTGCAATATCTTTCATTACATTTTAACCTCAATGCATACTCCCTTTCAGTCTCTTTATTTGCTCGGTACTGCATCAAATGATTCCACCCAAAATACAAATAAACAGTGACACCATACATCATACTTACTACCAACAATACTTTTGATATCAATTCATCCTCAAGCACACTATCCTCTTCCTTATATGCCATTTCTTTCGATACTTCATTCCTAACACCCATTCTAACTTCATCTACACTAGCAGGTATATCCCTATTCAAACCCTTCAATTTCAACTTATTCAACCAACACAAAATACATTTATACACCATGTCATCCCCTTCAAACGTTTGTACCACCACTAAATCTTCCGGTAATCTTCCAAAATTACTATCGTTCTCGCTACTATCTTATATCTTACCATGCATACTTTACATCGCATCTGCTATTACGTTCTTACTCCCAGGTACATATTCTAGTTTAAAATCAAATTCATTCAAATACTCTATTGTCCTCGCAACGCTATCATTCACAGACTCTTTCCTAATCATATACACTAGGGGCTGATGGTCAGTATGCACAATAAATTTCACACCATACAAAAATATCTTCAATGCTTATCGCAGCCAACTCCCTTTCAATCGTGGAATACTTTCGCACAGCTTTATTAAATCCTGTACTTACATATGCTATCACTCTCAACTGTTCATCTCCATTTATTCTTTGCATTTGAACCAAGCAACCACCCACACTAATCCCACTAGCATCCATATATAACTCTAGCATACTCGCATGCTCACTATAGTTGGGAAAGGCCAAAGTGACGTGTCTCGCAGCCTCTTCTTTCAACTTTTTAAATGCTTCAATCATAGGCTCATCCCATTTCAGTCTCGTACTATATCTCTTACCTGTCCACTCATTCAAAGGTTTCCCGTTCCCGAACAATCTCTGACAAACTTCCGACCAAATTCAAGCAACCAAAGAAAACCTCTCAACTCACGCACCGTACAAGGACATGGTAATTCTCTCACCTTACTCACAAACTTACCACTCATCCTTATACCCGATTCACTCACCACATGCCCATGAAATTCCACCTCCCCGGCAAAGCATGTACACTTTTCAAGCTTAACTTTCACACCAACTTTTATCAAACGTTCTAATACTGCTTCAAGCAACTTCATGTGTTCCTCAACAGTCTCACTTGCAATCAAAATATCATCTATAAAAACAGTAACCTTCTGTCGATCAAACCCAGCCAAAACAACATTCATCGCCCTCTGGAAGGTAGCAGGCGCATTAGCAAGACTAAAACTTAATCTTCTAAACTGATAGTGACAATTACTACTTGAAAATGCCATAATGGGCCAGCTCCCCTCTGCAAGAGGCATCTGGTAATAGCCCCTATCTAAATCTAACTTTCTAAAAACATTCATACCATGCATCTTATACACACAGTCAGACACTACATTCATTGGGAAACGCTCTTTAACAGTTACTTCATTCACCTTCCTATAATCAATACTCATACGTAAACTTCCATCTGGCTTTCTTACAGGTACAATAGGGCTATTCCAGGCACTCTCACTCCTTTCTATTACACCCATTTGCTATAACTCCTGGCACTGCTCTTCTATTTCTCTGGCAATAGGCAGAGAAAAATGTCCTGGACGCTGATATATGTGGTTATCATTACTAAAAACTATCTTAAATTCAGGCAGATTTTATCCCCCACATTCCTCGTCACCACGACTCAAAACTCTCCGTCTATCCCTTAACATCCTAAACAATTGTTCCCTTTTTCCCTCACTTATATTCTCATCTACATTAATTCTTTCTTTTAAACTTTCACAGTCCCAATCGTCATCCTGCTTTATCTTACCCATCATAACATGTCTTAATTTAACATACCTTTCATCCTCTACATTGACCAACGTATACATACATCCCATGCAATTACCCTCACGTATACCCCATATTCTCTTCCTCCTTACAATCGGCAACAAGCTCACATATACCTTTGGATCTTGCAAATTCAAAATACCATCATACACATGCACACTTATTTTCACTAAATTACTTGCTTCCGAACCTTCCACTACATATTCACAATTGTCACTATTGGCAATTCCCAGACTATTAGGCCATGCAACTTTTACACTGACAACCTCACTCGCATCTCTTGACAATTTAACACATTCTTTCGCTTTTAACGGCACACCTTTCCATACCTTCTTACATACACTACCATCTTCATTCAAATAAAATTCCCCACCAAATTTAGCCTTAACTTTCATCTCTATCATATTTACACTAGGATGTAAAATCATACCACATTTTTTCAAGAAGTTATAACCTAACAATACATCATATATGTCATTTACTCCCTCAACCACATAAAAATCATTATCTTCCATCATCAGCCACCCCAATCATAAAATTTTCGCGTAACTTTCCTTGCACAGACATACTTGAATTACCGATACCTTTCACTTCACCTTAACACCCCCTAAATTCACAAACACCCTTTACCTTATCGTACGTATTCCTAAACATTAGATTGAACCCACAACCAGTATCAATCAGACCAACTGTTTGTTTATCAACGTAGCCAATATCCAACTCTCTCTCTCTCTCTCTCTCTCTCCTCTCTCTCTCTCTCTCTCTCTCTCTCTCTCTCTCTCTCTCTCTCTCTCTCTCTCTCTCTCGTTAAGAATACTTATATTCTATTTTGATACTAATATAATTCAATCAACTTACCAAATATCTTTTCTGATTACTTCTACATTATATTTTCTTTTGCTTTTCAAAAACTTCCAAAATTATCATATCATTATTGGACACCCCATTCCTTAATTGGGTTTTGGGTTATACTTTTTCCTTTTTCCTGTTCATTCTTTTTATTTCGATTATTAATTTTCATTCTGTTGTCAACACTCTTCTTTGTCTTTCATTTTTCAAATTTTGTCCCTTATATAAATAATGCGACTTCGTTTCTTTGGTTATGATTTTTACCAACCAGCTATATAGGTTTCTTTTGTTCCAGATAATTCTTATGCTCTTTTTTTTCTGAGAAAATATTTCCCATTTTAGAAATATGCATTCGTATCTTATCAAAAAAATTTAAAATCTAATGTTTAGATCTCTCTCTCTCTCTCTCTCTCTCTCTCTCTCTCTCTCTCTCTCTCTCTCTCTCTCTCTCTCTCTCTCTCTCTACACACACACACACACACACACATATATATATATATATATATATATATATATATATATATATATATATATATATATATATATATATATATATATATATATATATATAATATATATATATATATATATATATATAATATATATATATATATATATATATATATATATAATGATATGGTAGGTTAGAAAAGGGAAAAAGAAGAAATGCAGTTGTAGTAAAAATCACTGCGAAGATTATCACAACTGAAATGGTGTGGTCACATATTAAAGATGGATGGTGGGGAGGGAGTAAGGAGGGCTTAGGAGGAACCTGCAATAGGGAGAACATCAAGAAGGAGACAGATAATTTGATGATGAGCCTAGTTGATGGAGGATATGGAGTGAAGAGGTTTGGTGGGAAAGGATGCCTCTGATCTAAGGCATTTGAGAGGGTGCATCAGGCAACTGACATCCTTAATGTAGGTATAACTGTAGGGAAGAGGATCATCAGCCATTACCAGTCCACTGCAATGACAAAGACCTCAGACATGCTCATACACTTGCATCTGTTCATGGTCTTTCTGTCCCAGTCCACACCCTTAAAATTTCAAATACATCGTCTTCTCTTCCTTTCCCTGCTTCTTTTAATATCTTTAAGGACCCATTCTGTTATTCTTAATGTCCATCTATTGTGTGTCATTCTCAATGAATGTCCTAACCATGTCTATTTCTTGTTGTAACATGTTTTCAGCATATCGTCTACTTTAGTTTTGCTTTCGTGTCCATATTTTCTTTTTTCTCTCTCTTATTGTTATTCCCACCCTTATTCTTTATTTAGCTCTTTGTGTTGTAACTAGCTTATGTTTTAAAGATTTAGTAAAGCTCCAAGTTTAGTATTAGTAGGACCATCTCATTAAAAACTTTTCCTTTTGAAGACAGGGGCATTTTACTTTTAGTCACCTCATTTAGATTACCAAATGCTTTACAAAGCATGCTAATCATCTTTTAATTTAGCTCTCTTGTCCTTGGGAAACAACCCTGTTCTAAGTTTGTATATATATTCAAAATCTTAGGAGGCTCGTCCATACCTGGTATTTGTTGTCTTTATATTTTCATTGAACATTATCCTGGTTTACTTATATTGATTTTCAGTTCTAAATTTCTGCTTTTTCTAATAAAGTTTTCTATAATCTTTTGTAATTCATCATAATTCACTAAACACTTTTATGTCATCTGTAAATCTTGAGTTGTTAAGGTGTTTCCCTTTTATATTAATGTCTACATTTTACCAATTCTTAGAAATTTTTTTCTAGGCCTGTTGTCAATAATTTAGGAGAGATGTGGTCTCTCTGTCTAACGCCTATGTTAATCGGAATTTTCTTATTATCATTGTGTATTATTTAGAATTTTGTACTTCCTGTATAATATTCAAGAGTTCT
>NC_090753.1:7628413-7648413 GCF_036898095.1 Palaemon carinicauda
CACAGATTACTAAAGCAAAACCTCTTCCAATCTGGGTTGGTTAAACTTTTGAAAAGTTTTTTCAAGAAGTAGAAGCGTGGAATACCTCGAACAAGGATGATAATTTTGTGAAGTATACTGATTTAGTAGAGAGCCTGAAGAAAAATAATAATGTCAAAGATTATGTTGTTTCTATGCTATTGTATAAAACATCTAAGGCTCTAAACAAAAATGCAGCAGCAGTTTTAGAAATTCTTAAGCAGAATTATTCAAAACTACAGCAGAGAAGTGTATTGATGTTCTCAAGTCAATCTTGAAATTTTGCGTAAAGGAAGGGGATACTAATGAAACTTACTGGGACAAGTTTGAAGTCTTGATCTGTGATTTTATGAGAGAGGAAGGTACTGTACATTTGTATTACTTGTTAGGTGTTATGATGGTAGAAAAAGCATATGATCGGGGGAATATTAATGCAGAAGAGAAAAGAAGACTGATGGATGCTATGGGGACACATGATGGAAGTGATAAGAGACCGCGAAAAGACAATGAAGTTTTTAATCTTCTGAAGATCGAATAGAGAAAGTTAGAAATAAAAAATAATAGAAGAAATATTACAACTAAATTTTCAGGATCATCTGATAATTTGTCTTCGGTTTACTTTGTGAAAAATAGAAGTTGATGGCAAACATGGCAAAATTTTAAGCAAATGCCTGAATTTCATAGATTTCGTAGATCAGATTCTAATCCAGTATTTTGGAGGACTCAGTCTGGAACATATAGGAAAGCTCCCCCGCGGACACCATCAGGACCAGGATCATCTCCGAGGTAGTCGTCCAGTTTTAGACCATACTCCAATGGTAGGCCATTTTCAAAGGGAAGATCATCTTCTAATACTAGGCCGGTGTCAAATGATCGGAAACAGCAGCAAAATTTGCCTGAAAGAGTGACTATCGTCGAAGAAAATGTAGAAAAAAGATTGAAGAAATGTTGAAGAAAGGAAAGAATGTTAATTTTGTAAGTATGAAAGAAGTATCAGAGATCATTGATGAAGATAACAGCGATGTAATGTTTGCTAAAGAAGTTACCGAAGTAGGAGCTCTGATTTTGGATACTGGTTGTCCAAGTAGCTTAGTTGGAAAAAGTTGGCTAGAAAAATATCTGAAGAAGAATGGTATTAAGAAAGAAAATTTATATAAAAGGAGATTTCCGAAAATTCAGATTTGGTCCAAGTAGAATATATGAAAGTTAGGAAATTATAAAAACACCAATAACAATAGAGGAATCCGAAAATTGTGATACTTTCAGAAGGATTTTGCTTGGAGCTTTTGTGCTGGATGCTGAAAATGTGCCATTGTTGTGTGTTATAAATATAGGAAGAAATGGGAAATGGATCTAAGTATGCATAGAGATAAAGTGACAATCAACGTCGACACAACCCACGAGTTCGAATGTATGTATACTGCAGGAGGTCATATGGTTCTTCAGCTGTATGAGGATAGAGCATTTTGGACTACAGACGCCACTGTATTTTACTTGAAGAAGGAAGTAGATGTAGAGAGTTATGAGAAGGTGGAGAAGATTCATGAAGTAACAAACCACAAGAATGAAAATAAACTACTTCATGCATATAGGAATGCAGGGAAGCTTAATGAGAAAATGCGAGAAACAATAAAAGAAGTGTTTGAAAACTCCAATATATGTAAAAAATGTTAGAGATCCCAGGGGGCTCCTAAAGTTGCATTACCAATAGTTTCTGATTTTAATCAGATTGTAACCATGGAGAGACTTATGTATCATGGGCAATCTGTTCCTTCACCAGATTTATTCAAGGATCTGTTTTGAAGGATAAAACTGCCGAGTCAGTGGTTGAAACTCTCAACACAGCATGGAACTGGAGGTTTGGGTTCCCTTCTCAAGGATACTGGGCAGATAACGTACCAGAGTTGAAGAGCTACGAAGTTTAAGAGTTTACTTCAAAACTAGGTTTTGAAGTAAAATTTGGTCCAAATTATTCAACCTGGAGCAATGGAATAAACGAACGTAACCATTATTCTGCAGATATAACTGTGAACAAAAATTCGAGAGGCAGGTAAGAAAATTGATTTAAGGAAGGCTGTAGAGATTGCGTCTTCGACTCATAATAGAAACACCAGTATTTTAGGATATAACCCTGTGCAGTTGGTGACAGGAAAGGCTGTAACAATACCTGGAATTTCTACAGGAAATGTCGCCACTGAGTCAATGTTTGACAGTGAGAACGTGAAGTTAATGATCGAGAGACATCTCATGATCACCAAGCAATTCAGGGAAGCTGAATATTCTTCAAAGCTGAAAAAGGCTTCACAACAACAAAACAATAAATTTAATAACATCATTTACAAAGAGGGGGATATGGTATTTTACCCAGATAAAATGAAAAAAACCTCGTGTGGTCCCGAAAGGTTTTCACACATAGGGAGAGGAAGAGATATTTACATTTGGACAAATAGCGATTTAATGAAAGTAGTCAGTTGCAAAGTACAATTTTGCTCTCAAAGAAATATTCCTTCGGAAATTACAAGAGAAGTAAGCAACGAAGCAAATGCAGTGGACTCTACTCCTAAATTGGCAGGAGAAGGGAAACTATCAGTGGATCCTCAAGCCGGTAATCTAAGAATGAAGACTAGATCTCAAGATAATAAAGAGGAGACTGAGAATGATTTCATTGGAGCATTTTGGTTGACTTCAGAAAAAAACCGAGTGTTTTTGTGAGGAAATACCAAGTTATGTAGTGGAATTACCTGTTAAATATCACAAGATGCCAGAACTGTAAGAAGGAAAGAAGAAAGAATGCGAAAATTTGTTACATTTTGACACATTTGAAAAATTGGAAGATGTAGGGGAAGAAAAGATAGGCCGCAGATGGGTGATCATGAAAAAGGAGAAGCATGACGAACAAAAAACTAATTACAAAGGGATAATTGTCGCCAAGGGATTTCACGAAAAAGGTAAACCTCAAGCTGATTCACCAGCAGCTACGCGTGAAAGCATGAAAGTCTTCTTGTCCTTTGCTGCAAATGAGAATTTTGAGCTTCAGTCTATTGACATTAAAGCAGCATTTTTACAGTCAAATATTTTTGGCTGAAAGTTCAGCAGATTTTCAAGGAAGAAGGCCTGAAGACCGTGAGTGGAGATGAGACATACTACTATCAGCGGAGTGAAGGAAATCTGATTGGTATGGTACTTACTCATGTAGATGATTTTTCGATAGCTGGTACAAAAGGATTTGTAAAGAAAGTAACAGACTTGCATAAAGAAAAATTACAAGTTTCAAAGATAGAAAAGAATAAATTTTGGTTCGCAGGGATAGATATCGTCATAAAAAAACTGGAATAACAATCTCAATAGATAATTATGCGAGGATTCTTGAGAAAGTGGAAGATATCAGGAAAGGAAAAACTAGTGAACTTTTGATTAGTCAGGAACTGAAAGTATTTTGCAAGTATGTAGGAAAGTTTAGCTGGTTAGCAGCTAATACAAGACCTGAACTTTCTATCACAGCATTGCAGATATCCAAGAAAAAATAGTAGTGTTACATTGAAAGATATTAAAAAGGTAAATTTTGGAGATCGATAAGATAAATGAGAGACCAAATAAAGTAGAATTTACAAGAGTTGGGAAAAATGAATATATGAAGATATATGGATTTACAGATGCTCCCTTTAATACACATGAGAGAAGCATAAGTGGCAAACTGATTTTACTAGGAAGTAAGGGAAATGGACGTGTGGTCCCTATTTACTGGAAGTTAAAGATTATCCAGAAGGTATGTCATTCTGCAAAGGTGGCTGAAACCAGAAGTATGACTAAGAATATTGATAACAGTCAGTTTTTTTGCTAGTCAGATTGAACAGTTATTATTTGGTCAGTATGGAAAGAAAATTCCAATCAAATTGTTCACAGATTCAATACCCATGCTAGAATCTGCTGGGAGTACCAAGCAGGTTGAGGAAAGGCTTCTCAGGAACAGCATACAGGAGATGGATATGTTGCCTGAGGGCTGTATTGAGTTTTACAGTTGGCTGCATGGAAAGAAAGACATGATTGCATATGTTTTAACAAGAGAATGCAAATGGAAAAAAAAATCTTGAAATGATAATGCAAGAAAATAAATTTAAGTTTGCAAGTAACGAGGATAATCTCCTGAAATACAAAGATGGAGAGATCATGTTAATTAACAAGACTGAAAAGCAGGGAAAGGAATAGTAACAATTGTACTGCTTAGATCATACCTCCATTAGCTATTCACCTGGTGCAATACAAAATTATGTAATAATGTCATAACATGTCTTTGTAAAGTATCTTATGTTATGCCTGTTTGAGAACCAGACTTTGCTTTTGAATATTAATTCGTAATTTTATTTAGTAAGATTTTATATAGAGGGAAAATAGTTTTTTTTTTTTTTTAATAGAGCACTTTTCAGATTTTGGATAAAATGTAAATACATACCTATGTTATCTGTTAAAAGAATATTTGTTAAAAAAGAAAAAAAACCCGAAATATGATATACCTTGCATTTATAATTATCCATGATAGAACAAGAGAGTATAACTGGCTGGTATTAGTAATATAATAAAGTGCTTGTTTAAAGTACAGCAGTTTTATAAATATATTATTATATTGGGTTGGTGATCATTTACCAAAGAGCGGTTAACATTTACCTCTGGCTACGTAAATACTTATCTCACGAGTCTGTATATAGCTATTTGGCTTCGGTTGAAGACAAATAAAGAAGGTTTAAAGACATCGGTATTATCTCTGATTATTCCACCAAGTACAATTGGGATATAACAAATAGTCTTTTAACAAGTCGATCCCAGAGACGAACCTTGCTTGTTTAATGTTCTCAAGTGGCATTGGATAATTATCAGCCACACTCATTGAATTTAAATCTTTGTAGTCCGTAGCATCCTGAAAGATCCGTCCATTTTTTCACAAACTAGAACTTTGTTTGGTTATCCCGTTTTGTAACAAATAGTCCACTTCTTTTCTCATGCCTTCTCTGTGATAAGACGACAATTGTTAAGCTCATTGTTTAAATGGTCTTTCTGTTGTTTTAAGGTATATCTCATGCTTTGTCAAGTTTTTTTTTTTTTTTTTTTTTTTCGGCAGACCCAAGATGTGCCATTGTTGTGTGGTGTAAATACTAGGAAGAAATGGGAAATGGATCTAAGTATGCATAGAGATAAAGTGACAATCAACGTCGACACAACCCACGAGTTCGAATGTATGTATACTGCAGGAGGTCATATGGTTCTTCAGCTGTATGAGGATAGAGCATTTTGGACTACAGACGCCACTGTATTTTACTTGAAGAAGGAAGTAGATGTAGAGAGTTATGAGAAGGTGGAGAAGATTCATGAAGTAACAAACCACAAGAATGAAAATAAACTACTTCAGGCACATAGGAATGCAGGGAAGCTTAATGAGAAAATGCGAAAAACAATAAAAGAAGTGTTTGAAAACTGCAATATATGTAAAACATGTTAGAGATCCCAGGGCACTCCTAAAGTTGCATTACCAATAGTTTCTGATTTTAATCAGATTGTAACCATGGAGAGACTTATGTATTATGGGCGATCTGTTCCTTCACCAGATTTATTCAAGGATCTGTTTTGAAGGATAAAACTGCCGAGTCAGTGGTTGAAACTCTCAACACAGCATGGAACTGGAGGTTTGGGTTCCCTTCTCAAGGATACTGGGCAGATAACGTACCAGAGTTGAAGAACTACGAAGTTTAAGAGTTTACTTCAAAACTAGGTTTTGAAGTAAAATTTGGTCCAAATTACTCAACCTGGAGCAATGGAATAAACGAACGTAACCATTATTCTGCAGATATAACGGTGAAGAAAATTCGAAAGGCAGGTAAGAAAATAGATTTAAGGAAGGCTGTAGAGATTGCTGCTTGGACTCATAATAGAAACACCAGTATTTTAGGATATAGCCCTGTGCAGTTGGTGACAGGAAAGGCTGTAACAATACCTGGAATTTCTACAGGAAATGTCGCCACTGAGTCAATGTTTGACAGTGAGAATTTGAAGTTAATGATCGAGAGACATCTCATGATCACCAAGCAATTCAGGGAAGCTGAATATTCTTCAAAGCTGAAAAAGGCTTCACAACAGCAAAACAATAAATGTAATAACATCATTTACAAAGAGGGGGATATGGTATTTTGCCAAGATAAAATGAAAAAAAAAAAAAAAAACCTCGTTTGGTCCCGAAAGGTTTTCACACACAGGGAGAGGAAGAGATATTTACATTTGGACTAATGGCGATTTAATGAAAGTAGTCAGTTGCAAAGTACAATTTTGCTCTCAAAGAAATATATCTTCGGAAATTACAAGAGAAGTAAGCAACGAAGCAAATGCAGTGGACTCTACTCCTAAATTGACAGGAGAAGGGAAAATATCAGTGGATCCTCCAGCCGGTAATCTAAGAATGAAGACTAGATCTCAAGATAATAAAGAGGAGACTGAGAATGATTTCATTGGAGCATTTTGGTTGACTTCATAAAAAAACCGAGTGTTTTTGTGAGGAAATACCAAGTTATGTAGTGGGAATACCTGTTAAATATCACAAGATGCCAGAAGTGTAAGAAGGAAAGAAGAAAGAATGCGAAAATTTGTTACATTTTGACACTTTTGAAAAATTGGAAGATGTAGGGGAAGAAAAGATAGGCCGCAGATGGGTGATCATGAAAAAGGAGAAGCATGACGAACAAAAAACTAATTACAAAGGGATAATTGTCGCCAAGGGATCTCACGAAAAAGGTAAACCCCAATCTGATTCACCAGCAGCTACGCGTGGAAGCATGAAAGTCTTCTTGTCCTTGGGTGCAAATGAGAATTTTGAGCTTCAGTCTCTTGACATCAAAGCAGCATTTTTACAGTCAAACATTTTTGGCTGAAAGTTCAGCAGATTTTCAAGGAAGAAGATCTGAAGACCGTGAGTGGAGATGAGGCATACTACTATCAGCGGAGTGAAGGAAATCTAATTGATATGATACTTACTCATGTAGATGATTTTTCGATAGCTGGTACAAAAGGATTTGTAAAGAAAGTAACAGACTTGCATAAAGAAAAATTACAAGTTTCAAAGATAGAAAAGAATAAATTTTGGTTCGCAGGGATAGATATCGTCATAACAGAAACTGGAATAACAGTGTCAATAGATAATTATGCGAGGAATCTTGAGAAAGTGGAAGATATCAGGAAAGGAAAAACTAATGAACTTTTGACTAGTCAGGAACTGAAATTATTTTGCAAGTATGTAGGAAAGTTTAGCTGGTTAGCAGCTAATACAAGACCTGATCTTTCTATCACAGCATTGCAGATGTCAAAGAAAAATAGTAGTGCTACATTCAAAGATATTAAAAAGGTAAATTTTGGAGATCGATAAGATAAATGAGAGACCAAATAAAGTAGAATTTACAAGAGTTGGGAAAAATGAATATATGAAGATATATGGATTTACAGATGCTCCCTTTAATACACATGAGAGAAGCATAATTGGCCAACTGATTTTACTAGAAAGTAAGAGAAATGGACGTGTGGTCCCTATTTACTGGAAGTTAAAGATTATCCAGAAGGTATGTCATTCTGCAAAGGTGGCTGAAACCAGAAGTATGACTAAGAATATTGATAACAGTCAGTTTTTTGCTAGTCAGATTGAACAGTTATTATTTGGTCAGTATGGAAAGAAAATTCCAATCAAATTGTTCACAGATTCAATACCCATGCTAGAATCTGCTGGGAGTACCAAGCAGGTTGAGGAAAGGCTTCTCAGGAACAGCATACAGGAGATGGATATGTTGCCTGAGGGCTGTATTGAGTTTTACAGTTGGCTGCATGGAAAGAAAGACATAATTGCAGATGTTCTAACAAGAGAATGCAAATGGAAAAAAAATCTTGAAATGATAATGCAAGAAAATAAATTTAAGCTTGCAAGTAACGAGGATAATCTCCTGAAATACAAAGATGGAGAGATCATGTTAATTAACAAGACTGAAAAGCAGGGAAAGGAATAGTGACAATTTTACTGCTTAGATCATACCTCCATTAGCTATTCACCTGGTGCAATACAAAATTATGTAATAATCTCATAACATGTCATTGTAAAGTATCTTATGTTATGCCTGTTTGAGAACCAGACTTTGCTTTTGAATATTAATTTGTATTACTATTTAGTAAGATTTTATATAGAGGGAAAATCGTTTTTTTTTTTTTTTTAATAGAGCACTTTTCAGATTTTGGATAAAATGTAAATACATACCTATGTTATCTGTTACAAGAGTATTTGTTAAAAAAGAAAAAAAACAGAAATATGATATACCTTGCATTTATAATTATCCATGATAGAACAAGAGAGTATAACTGGCTGGTATTAGTAATATAATAAGGTGCTTGTTTAAAGTACAGCAGTTTTATAAATATATTATTATATTGGGTTGGTGATCATTTACCAAAGAGCGGTTAACATTTATCTCTGGCTACGTAAATACTTATCTCACGAGTCTGTATATAGCTATTTGGCTTCGGATGAAGACAAATAAAGAAGGTTTAAAGACATCGGTATTATCTCTGATTATTCCACCAAGTACAATTGGGATATAACAAATAGTCTTTTAACAAGTCGATCCCAGAGACGAACCTTGCTTTTTTAATGTTCTCAAGTGGCATTGGATAATTATCAGCCACACTCATTGAATTTAAATTTTTGTAGTCCGTAGCATACTGAAAGATCCGTCCATTTTTTCCACAAGCTAGAACTTTGTTTGGCTATCCCATTTTGTAACAAATAGTCCACTTCTTTTCTCATGCCTTCTCTGTGATATGACGACAATTGTTAAGCTCATTGTTTAAATGGTCTTTCTGTTGTTTTAAGGTGTATCTCATGCTTTGTCAAGTTTTGTTTTTTTTCGGCACTCCCAAGATAATTTCAGGGAAACTTTTAATCATTCTGCTTAATTCCTCTTGCTGCTCGTGGTTTAAATGAGTTAATTTCTCTTCCAAGTTCCGAAAGATAGACGAATTAATCACTTTGCTTACTGCCCCTAACTCATATCCATTGTCATCTTCCATGGATGGCATGCTTTGCACTATACACTCCTTTGAACCTTCGGTCTCGTTTTCATTTCAGTATAGTTTAAGTAGGTTAAACTGTACTTTCCTTTGACTTTTCCTTCTTCCTGGTGTTTCGATAACGTAGGTTAGTTCACTGTTACTCTCCAAATTCTTGAATGGTCCTTGGAACTTGTTGTTGAGTGGGATTTTCATCGGTAAGAAAACCAACACCTGTGTCCTACAGCAAACTGTACATCCCAACTTTTCATATCAAACCTTTTCTTCATTTTCCGTTGACTCGTTTTAAGGTTTTCTAAGGAACATTTTCTGATCTCGCCAATTCTTTTCCTCATTTTTTTGACATATTCTCCATCCATTTCCTCTTGACTCTTCCATTTTTTTGCTAACATTTTAATGTTCTCATAATTCTTATCCAAACACCATTTGGTCCGACACAGATACAAACCTTCGCTACTTATTAGGGTATTACTTTCGGTAACACTGAAAACCAGCCAAGACAATTTTAGTGAGGGATAATTACCCCATCCGCTAGTTAGCGGAGGGGGTTGGGGTAAACTAGCTACCCCGCTCACTTACACCTGTCCGTTGAGTAACCACTTTTACTTTTGGCTTGACTTTATTATTTTTTTATTTTTCTTTTGTGTGTGTCGGTGTGTGTATGGTTATTGTACCGCTATGCAGATAAGTCCTGGGAGTGAGGGCCGCCACTGCGGCACCTTCATGTCGTCCTTGGAAACAGTCCCACATCCTTTATGCCCGGCTTGCCGGGGAACTCAGTGTTCGCGGGACAACACCTTTTCTGAGTGTAGGGAGTGGCCTGCCTCTTAGTGGAGAGGTTTGCGCGCTAGAAGATGAAGTCTTAACGCGAATCTTGGCTTTCAGGGTCTTCCTCAAAATCGAAGAAATCGCTGGCTTCTGCTTCTTCTACGCCCAAATCTCTGCCCGAAGCTAATCCTCAACCAGGCCCTTCCGGGGTACGGTCGAGCAGTAGCGCAGGGCTTGTGACTCCAATTCAACCCTGGGGGATAGACGAGGATGATGGCTCCCCTAGTGAGTCAGTTCCTTCTCTTCCGCCAGGGAGCGCCTGTTCCTTGCCAGACCATGGGTTTGGTTCCGACGCCGAGGAGTTAGCTAACCCACCAGGGGCGGTGGAAGGGCTCTCTCCAAGGCGGGCTTCCCCTTTGGGGTAACACATCTCTTGTTTGCGAGAGAAGGTACCCTCTGTGCATCGGCAATCTCCTTACGCTTTAGGTTCTCCTCCAGGGGCGGGAAGAGAGCCTGGCTATGAGCGTAGTTCTCCTTCGGGCGAACTTTCCTCCCCTGCGGAGTATTTATCTGTCGATCTTAATCAGTCTCACCCTCGGGCGGAGTCCTTTGTACGTTCCTCTCCGGAGGTTCGTAGAGTGGAGGGGTGGGTAACCCCTCTCCACCTCGGCCGTTCTCCTCCTCGAGCTGTGAGGAGACGTCTTTTTGAACCTGCTGATTCTCCAAACGTTGACCCTTCGGGGTCTTGTTACGATCACCCTTTGGGCTGGCGTGATCCTGAGTCTTCGAACTCTAGTCATGTTGATCCTGCGGGTTCTCATGACAGCAGGAGTCCTTCGGGTCTCCATCGCGCTGAACCTTCAGGCTCTCGCGACTTGAAACCTCGGGCTCTTATAACAACGGTAATGTTGAACATCCGGGTTCTCGTACCATCAGTCACGCTTATCCTTCGGGATCTCATGACAGAGGAACCTCGATTCCTCGTTACGCTGACCCTACAGGGTCTCGTAACCTGAGTTACGCTGAACTCTTGGGCTCTCGTAACTCTAGTCGCGCTAATACTTCGGTGTTTCGTGACAGAGAAACTCCGGTTTCTCGTTGCGTTGCTCCTTCAAGTTAGCGCAACAGAGTTCACGCTGAACTTTCGGGTTCCCGTGACCTGAGTCATTCTTATTATGACAGAGAGTTTTTAAACTCATTGTGTTGATCGTTCACGCTTACACAACACAAGCTATCGTGTACCTTCGGGTGAACGTAGCAGTGAGTTCTCTCAGCAACCTGAGAGCTCTTGCGCGAATGACCATGTTGGCACGTACTGCCAAATTGGCACGCACGACCAAATCGGTGTGCACGACCGACTTGGTGTGTGCGACCATCTTGGCGCGCACAAACAAAATGGCGAGCATCGCTCGCAGGTTCATCCTATGGCGCGCCATATGCACGAACATCCTATTGCTCGCCATGCGCGCTAACAACCTGGTGCGCGCCATGCGCGCTAACAACCTGGTGCGGGCCATGCGTGCAAACATCCTGTTGCGCTCCATGTGCAAGAACAACCTTCTACGTGCGAATAATACACTGCGCGCCATGCGCGCGAGCAACCTTACACGCGCCAGGTGCGCGAACAACCTCATGCACTCCAGGAGCTCAAAAAAGGTGCGCTCAATCGGGAGAGGCGCGCATGAGCTCCCTTCCGCCTTCCAACAGTTCGGTGCAAGAGCACATGACAATCTTGGTGCTCACAATCAGTCTCTCGAGCCCCTTGAGCCTTAACAGAGACAACGGTCGCCTGTGCGACCGAGCCCAGATCCTATCCCTAAGGGTAGGCCTGTGCCTATCTTGCCTGTAGGGAAGCCTCCATCAGACAAGAGGGTTAGGGAACCTGCCCAGGTTCCTAAACCCAGGGAGCAGTCCTTTCCTAAAGACCTTCCCCCTAGTTCCACAGGAGCCCGTGACCCCTCGTGGCTCAGTAACTTATTTAATGTAATGCACCAAGCCATGAAGGGATTCGTTCCCCGCTCCCAGTCCTTATGTGATACACCTAAGATTCCCTTGTCGCCTCCTCTCTTCCCTGTGTCCTCTCCTCCCTCTGATCCTAGGAGGAGGTCAAAAGTTCTCGCACAGGTGGGCTCCTCAGGCAATGGGACACGATCATCCCCTTGCAAAAGACCTCTGGAGGAGATTAGGCATGAACCTAAGGGTAACCCCCGCGCAGTTCACGACGCTAAAGGCTAGGCCAAAGGGGAAAACGAAAAGGATTCATCCTTCAGCCCCCAAGGAGGATAGGGTTACTTACTATGGAGACTCCTTCCCTTCTTTACCGGTCGATATAGTGTTTAATGAGGCACGACCTGCGACCGGACAGGATTCACCCGTACGGCAATGGACTTACATTCCACCCACCCGTAACCCGACGGAGTCCTCTAGGCACTTGGGGACAGAGGATCTCCGGCCTAGTAGGAGGGAACCGAAGGATTTGTTCACCATCCCCAAATCCTCGGCCAGGCTTCCTTCCTCACTGCCTCCCAACCAGCCGGAAGCAAGCACCTCCCCGGTAGTCACCCTATTCCCAGTCTATACAGTTGAAGACTTCTACCCACGCCGGGCTCCTATGGATGAGAGCTTGGACGTGGAAGGGCAGAGCGATCTCAAGGACGAGGCTCTGCCAGCAGCTAGCGCTAAGCTTAAAGAGGATGAGAAGAAGGAGTCGGAACATGCTTTCTGGTAGGTCCTAGCCCGCATGTGTTTCATCAATGGACTTCCAGATCCATCGGCAGCCCCTGTAGATGGAAAAGAAACAGTTCTTGACCAGTTCTATGGCACTCAGAAACCTCATAGGACCAGTGCAGATTTGCCCTGGTCAAAGTGGTTTAAGAGTGTCAAACAGAAGGCTGTGTCCCAGGCAACTGGTTCCACCTCTTCTCTCCGCTCCAACTCGTCCTCCAAGCTCTTACCTCCTCCGTATGTGTTTCAGAGGAGTTACTACGAGATCCTCGGAAAATCTCTTCCAACCCTGCCTCTCGACCACTATAGAGGCACTCTTGAAGGCCACCCCCTGGCACTCTCGAAGGCCACCCCCTTCGAGAAACTTATGGGACTTCCTGTCTCCTTTTTGGCCTCTGAAATCCTAAACCAGGAAAAGGTGACGAAGTACGCCATACAGGCTACTTCGTGGCTGGATTTCTGGTTAGGATTCTTAGGACAACTGATGCGGTCTAAAGACCTGTCTTGGGAGTCCTCTAGTAAGTCTTTGGAGACTTTCCTTTTGTCCGGCACTCGGGCCATCGAGTTCCTCTCTCATCAGGTAGTGAACCTTTGGGCCAACACTATCCCGAAGAGGAGAGATGCAATCATAGGCAACCTCTATAGACATCTCCCTCAGGCCGAAGTAGCAAGTCTGAGAAATGCTCCTTTTGAGGGCAATTCTTTGTTCCATCCCGAGGATGTCGAGCGGGTGGCAGAGAGGTGGAGGAAGTCCAGTCAGTACTCCCTCATCCAAAAGGTCCTAACAGCTAGACCTTACCCCTCTCAGCCACAGCGGAAAGCACAGCAGAACCCGCAGCCGAAAAGGGCTAGAGACCCAAAACAGCAGGGTAAAAAGGGTGCAAAGTTGGCCTTTCACAGCAAAAAGTCCTTCCATAGAGGAAAGTGTAAGAAGGAATCTGGCCGAGGCCGGTCCCAATAAGACAAGCAATCCTCCCATTTGTCCACTTTTAGGGAGATGCTTGCAAAGACACTGGCAGAGGTGGATTTACCACGGGGCCGAACTCTGGACGGTTGAGGTGATTCGTTTAGGGTATCGTATCCCGTTCACGCTCTCTCTCCCTCCACTGACTCGAGTGCCGTTTCCATTGAACTCCTGTGCGAAGGGATCTGCTTAGGAGTTTGCCCTCAGGGCAGAAGTCCAGTCCATGTTGGAGAAGGACGCACTCCAGGAGGTCCTCGACGGGTCCCCAGGCTTCCACAGTCGACTCTTTCTTGTGAAAAGGGCGTCTGGAGGCAGGAGACCAGTCATCGATCTCTCGGCCCTGAACAGGTTTGTCGAACAGACACCTTTCAGGAAGGAGATGGCCGACACAGTCAGACAAGCAATAACACCCCAGGACTTCATGTGCACTCTAGATCTGAAGGATGCATACTTCCAGATCTTAATTCACCCATCTTCCAGGAAGTATATGAGATTTATGTTCAATCGGAAGCATTACCAGTTCAGGGTACTGTTCGGTCTTTCCACAGCACCTCAAGTATTCACAAGAGTATTCCTGGTATACCTAGGCATGCGATTAGACACCCTAAGGCACAAAGCGTTTCCATCAGACGAAAGGATCCAGAGACTGAGGGAGATAGCACAGGTCTTCCTCAGTCGGGAAGAGCTCCCGGCGCAGTATTGGCTTCGCTTTCTCGGTTACCTCTCTTCCCTGACCCGACTGGTCCCCAACAGTCGCCTCAGGATGAGATCCCTCCAGTAGCGACTAAAATCCCAGTGGAACCAGCACTCCGATTCCCGGGATCACCTAGTCCACATAGGGCTAGAGGAACAGTCGGACCTCAGGTGGTGGCTGGCGGAGCCGAACCTCTGCAAAGGGGTCAATCTTCCCATCTCTCCCCTGGAATTGATGCTTTTTTTCGGATGCATCAAAAGAAGGGTGGGGGGCTCACATGCTGCACCATTACATCTCCGGCCAATGGTCTGAATCAGCAAGGTACTAGCACATAAATCTCTTAGAGATGAGGGCAGCCTTCCTGGCCCTCAAAGAGTTCCACCAGTTCTTGGCAGGGCACTCCGTGGTGCTGATGAGCGACAACACCACGGTAGTAGCTTGTCTAAGCAAAGAGGGCGTTACCTTTTCGCAGCAGCTGTGCCATCTTGCAGTAGAGATACTCAGATGGGCAGAAGACAACTCGGTGACTCTATCAGCTCTCTTTATTCCGGGCAAGCGGAATGTGCTAGTACACAAGCTGAGCAGAGCGACTCAGATAGTTGGAACCGAGTGGTCTTTGAATCCTCTGATAGCCAACAAGGTCCTGACTTTGTGGGGTTCCCCAACTGTGGATCTGTTCGCAACGGCCCTGAATTTTAGGCTCCCCTTGTACTGCTCCCCAGTGCCGGATCCCCAAGCTCTTTGGCCAGAGGCTTTTCAACAACGGTGGATAAACCTGGTACGAGAAAGCAACAATTTGCAAATGACCCTCATAGCTCCGCTATGGCATCACGCAGAATGGTTCCCGGACCTTCTGCATCTCCTCACGGAGATTCCGAGGGAGCTTCCTCCACAACACGACATCCTCAAACAACCACATGCCAACATCTTTCACAGAGCCATAGCCTCGCTTCAACTTCATGCCTAGAGACTATCCAGCACCTCCTCACACAGAGAAGCTTTTCGCAATTGGTTGCAAAAAGAATGACTTGACTCCTCAGGAGATCCACAGAGACAGTCTACCAGGCGAAGTGGTCAGTTTCTGTGGTTGGTGTCGTGGAAGGGGTATCTCTCCCTTCGATGCCTCTGTTCCAACTATAGCGGAGTTTCTTGTATACCTTCGGGAAGAAAAGCTTCTCTCGGTCTTGGCAGTCAAAGGCTACCGCCCAGCCTTGAGTCTCGCCTTTAGACTGAAAGAAGTCGATATCTCCTCCTCGTTGGAACTTTCTTTGCTCATACGCAGTTACGAGCTTACTTGCCCCCAGTCAGAACTAAGAACGTGGAACGTGGTTCGGGTCCTCAGGTCTCTGAAGGGCTTCCTCTATGAACCACTACGTCAGGCCTCAGATCGCCACCTCACGTGGAAGATGGTGTTCCGTCTCGCTTTGGCTTCGGCCAAGAGAGTCAGAGAACTTCATGGTCTATCTGCTGATGTCTTTCACTCTAGGAGATGGGAGGAAGTAATCCTCAACTTCGTCCCTGAGTTTTTAGCTAAGACTCAAAATCCGGGTGTGCCAGACTCAAGGTTCGTCCCATTTTGGATAGAGAGTCTTCGTTCTGTAACCGAAGATCCAGACCAACTATTACCATGTCCAGTGAGGAATCTAAGGAGTTACTTAAAAAGAACAGCAAAAGTTCGCCCCCGTGTACGAGCACTTTTTGTCAGCACTGGGAAGGTCAAGAGGAGGGTCATGAGGAATACTATTTCCTCCGGGATAAGGAAAGTAATCGAATACGCTCTATATCCAGATCCTCCTCTGTTAAACTGACCCAGAGCTCATGACGTTAGAGGCATTACAACGTCTCTGGCCGCACAAGTGATCTAATGCCTCAGGCTCCTTGAAGGTCAAGTAGCAGTGTTGAGAGCTGAGGTTACCCTGGTTAGTCTAGGGTGAATGAAAAGAATGTCTGGCTCACTTTTTTCTTTCTCTTCCCCCCCCCCTCCACGGGGGAAATAGCCTCGCAAGACCGAAGCCTAGCCGACGTCACCCCTCTGCAGGTAAGAATCATTTCCCTTGTGCATCCTGGGTATGAATGAATACTTTGTTACGTCACCAATACCTCTTGAGGGAGGGTATTGGATATGTCTTAAAATCCTCGAGTTACTACGTGAAGACAAGCCACGAGTCTCTCTCACAAAAGCTTCTGCAGGCCGCTATCAGTGAGTTACCTTGTAACAACTTTGATTTTAGCGAGGGTAGGGTCCCCTCTACTATCGATCACAGGTCGAAATAGAGAGGACCCCGGGTCATGACCAAGGCCAGTTGGTAAGGAATTCCTCCCTCCTAAGAGTATGTCACCCTAATAAATAGCAAAGGTTTGTATCTGTAACGGGAAAAATAACAAATTTGGAAATATTTTGTATTTTTCATAACAAATTGGCTCGCCACCCTGTCCCCCTAGAAGTCCTGCCAGAAAGCAAAAGTGGTTCCTCAACCGACAGGTGTGAGTGAGCGTGGTTGCTAGTCTACCCCAACCCCCTCCCACTAACTAGCGGATGGGGTAATTATCCCTCACTAAAATTGTCTTGGTGGGTTTTCAGTGTTGCCGAAAGTAATACCCTAATAAATAGCTTCAGGTTTGTATGTTAGGAAAAATACAAATTATTTACAAATTTGTTATTTCATTTCGAACTACACCCCATGCTTTCTTGATAAGCATTGCATACCTTAAATAACATGAACAGTAGTCCATTTTCCCATTCATTTCCTGTTTTTTTTGTAGTACATTGTCAACATACTCTCCACAACTGCCTGAACAACCACCTAATAAGCTAAACTCTTCTTAGTCAGTTCATTGTATTGATTTGCCAACAATCTTACCACCACAGCTTGAGACTAGCTCTTTACTCTCTAACCCGCTGCTAAACCGCATTGACCTCTCAACGACCACGCTGCCTGAACTCAGCTCTGTTGGCTGAAAGTGCATACCTACCAATGGTCATGCCACAGCTGCTGCCAAGTAGGTCTCTATTCACTAGCTTGTTACCAAACTGCGTTCACCAACCGAAGGCCTCCCAGCCTGAACGGCCACCTAACAAGCTGAACTAAGCCTAGTCAGTTCATTGCTTACACTCTCCAACAATTGTACTACCAAGGCCGCAGCATAGCTCTCTACTCTCTAACCCGCGGCCATACCGCCTTGACCGCCCGACGGACCCACCTTCTAAACACCTACCTAACCCCACTGAACTGAGCTCAAGCAGCTCAAAGCGCTGACTCATCAAATCATGACACCACTGCTACCGACTAGATCTGTTCTATAAAAAAACTGCCAAACTTCATTGACATAACCCACATAACACACCTTAGCCTGCTCAGAGCCCTGACATGCCGCAGCCGCCAACTATCCCTATACTCTCTGGCTAGCCGCCATCCTCTGCTGATTACCCGGCGGAAAAAAACCGCCTGAGCCCCCAACCAGCACTCTACTCTCCAGCCAACTACATTGGTATGTTGACTGCCAAGGAGCCAAACCACCTGAGCCACCACCTAGCTCCCTAGACTTCTACATATGGCTTCGCTGCAAGGCAGACAGCTAGCCCTCGGCTCCACCCTGCCATCACGTAGTTTTGCAAGCTCAGAATCTCCGGCAGGAGGTTGACTCCTCCAAGGAAGTGGTCTAGAATCTTTTATGCCTCCCCCTACCTTGCACTTAGTCGCCTCTCTCGTTTGGCAAGATGTCCGAAATCATAGAAGGAATTTGACCAAAATCCTAAAAATAATAACGCTAAAATAACTAAATTATAAAGGGACCGTCCGCCATGTCCACCATTTTTTTTCTAATGATCCAAATTACACCATTTCTCTATATGTTTTAGACATATATAATACCTTCATCATATTTGATCAAAAACTTTTGGATTTATTAGCAAGAATCATGATTTAAAATAAAAATTTAGGTACATTTTTCCCAGCTACTGTAATACCAATTGTATTGAAACTGATACCATAAAAACACTCTATCAAACGAACAACTCTGTCAGACAGAATTTTGATTTTCCTTTCTCTTTATTAATGAATCTTGATTTTTTTTCTCGTCTAGACGGAAAATAATCGTGAAAAAAAATATAGAAAGAAAATCAAACTTTTGTCTGACAAAATTGTGCGATTTTTATTCTTCTTTTCAATGATATCTTTCCCTCTGATATCGAACAAAAAAATAAGTTAGAAAAATGTACCTAAGTGTGAATAAGTATGTTTTCGAGTTATGACATCCCAAAGATTTGCAACACATTTTCGCTTCTTCTCTTAAAGAAATCAAGATAATATTATTATGATAACTTTTATTGTTTATTCTTACATAAATGCACCCTAAACGAGGTATTTGAACCCTCAGTTTACTATTCCTATGTTAGAGTTGCCAGTGATCTCTCCTTGTTGCCAGTGTTTTAGTTAGCCGGTTTCAGCTCTGTACTCTTATTCATGTTTCCCTCTTTCTTGGTTCTTTTTTCTTGTTCTCCAATTACTTTTTGTTCTTTCTATCACCTTATGTAACATTGACATGGCTATAAAGTTCCAGAGGACGTTGTGAAAGCACAATCTACTTACGAACTTCAAGTAAATAAACAAATGCATTATAATTTTATGTCTTTGGAAACTTTGCTGATGTTCTCGTAGCTGGTAGTTTTCATTTACCCTGCCCTCTACAATGCCTTTCATTTCTGGCAGAAGTACGATATATCGAAACATAAGAGTAAGAGAGAGAGAGAGAGAGAGAGAGGAGAGTGGAGGAGGGAGGAGAGGGAGAGAGAGGAGAGGAGAGAGGAGAGATCATGAATATAATTTTGGTAGTGATAGCATTTTGGTTGATATTACTGTAGATTGCAGTTCAAATTGAGGAGAGAGAGAGGAGAGAGAGGAGAGAGAGAGAGAGAGAGAGGGAGAGACGAGAGAGGGGAGAGAGAGAGAGAGTGAGAGAGTCGAACCATTATTTGATTCTAAGAGAGTTGAACATTGGTATTATAGAATTTGTATAAATGGCAGTTTAAATAATTCGAGAGAGAGAGGAGAGGAGAGGAGAGGAGAGGAGGGAGAGAGAGAGAGAGTGAGAGAGAGAGAGGGGAGGAGAGAGAGAGAGAGAGAGATAAACATAACTACGATTCTGTCAAAACTCAGTCATGCAGACGACAGATAAGGATGACGTCATAATTTAAGGACCGCTATATCATCATTGTTTGGAAAAATTATAGACTATTTTGTTCTTTTCATGACCTTAGGGTAACATTGGCCTTGCTATAAAGTTCCCAGAGGATGTTATGAAAGCACAATCTATCTACGAACTTCGAGAGAGAGAGGAGAGAGAGAGAGAGAGAGAGAGAGAGAGAGGAAGAGAGAGAGAGAGAACTACGATTCTGTCAAACTCAATCAGGTAGACAACGCAGTAAGGATGACGTCATCATTTAAAGAACGCTATATCTTCATTGTTTGGAAAAATGATTGACTATTTGTTCTTTTTTATGACCTTAGGTAACATTGGCCTTGCTATAAAGTTCCCGAGGACGTTGTGAAAACAATCTACATACAAACTTCAAGTAAACAAACGCATGCATTATAACTTCTGTAAGTGTTTGGGAAATCTGGCTTCTGTTCTCTTAGGATTAGATTTAGTTCAACTACACTCTAGCAATGCCTCCCATTCTGCCAGAGACGTACGATACATCGAAACATAAGAGAAAAATCGCTATAGATATGCAAAAATAACACACAA
>NC_090753.1:7653413-7660913 GCF_036898095.1 Palaemon carinicauda
TCTCCTAGTAATGATAGTCTGAACATAAAATAAACATAGCTAGAAAAAGAAAAGAAAAGATGGAAATACGAAGCCAAGTTAGAAAAATAAAAAAGAACTAGAGAGGACCTTTCTTCTCTTCACTCATCCCACCCTGCAAGGGATTCAGCAGAGTTTGGTTGATACTGTTTGGATACCACAGCCAACCCTCCATCACAAATGAAGTTTCATATGGTGAATTCCCGAGTACCACTACCTCAACCGTCACCAAGGCAATCGGAGGAAAAATCAGGGCTTATAAAATAAGCGTTTTGTAGAGTTTAAATACAAAACCTGAAAGTGAATGAAATTTATAACCGGAAAAGAGGCTTCAAAGAACCACTCCCCGCCCCCCCCCCCCCTAAAAAAAAAAAATTCATTTCAACTCCTCGTATTTCCTTTACCCTTAAAAAGAAACTTTGAGTGAGATAATTGTAAATAGGGTTCGCACAGGAAACAGATCCAGTGTAGAAAGAGAAGGCAGATGAGAGGTGCTTCGTCAGTCGAAAGCAAACAAAGGTTTAGAATCGTTTTCTGGAATAAGGCTCGAGAAAGGATGCTGTAAATGAAGTGGTTTTGAGTAGAGATTGTATTCCTTAGTTGGAAATCTGAGCGATGGGATTCCATTTCTGCATTATTAGATGATATTTGTACGTGCATTTTGTGATTTTTTAAGTATTTTGGTTATTACACACTCATATATATTCATAGGCCTACATTACATCAAATATTGCTATATAAACTATTATATGACCAGTAAAATACGTGATAAACATGATATTAACTTTAATTGTACACACACACACACAAACACACACACACACACACACATATATATATATATATATATATATATTTATATATATATATATATATAATATTATATATATATATATATATATAATATATATATATATTATATATATATACAGTATATATATATATATATATATATGTATATCGTTGCTAGTCCACTAATGGACAATGGACTCACACATGTCAATTCAAGTCTGGGGTTTTACCAGTTTTCATCACCATCTTGACTAATGCTGATTGGTGATGGTGGAGGATTTTCATCAGATTGCAGACTATTACAGCTTTGTTGATCATGGTGATAAGCTAAGCTTTTAACCACATTAATTTATCACAGCTAAGAAAAGGATATCCGGCATAAACTACATATAGTTTATACATATATATATATATATATATATATATATATACAGTGCCACTACGATTGATTTGCCGGTAGCCAATTTGGTGCGGTCGTGAGACCTACCACTAACTAAAATAATCTTTAAAAAAAAAATGGTTATTGATAAATATATGAAATTTTAACTGATTACTCACCAATCATCACCTGTAGTTTATTTTTTCCTTGTTTCCTTTCTACACTGAGCTTTTTTTTTAATGTTGGAGCCATTCACCTCATAGCATCTTGCTTTTCAGACTAACATTATAACGTAGCTGATAATAATAATAATAATAATAATAATAATAATAATAATAATAATAATAATAATAATAATAATAATAATAATAATAATAATAATAATAATAAAGGCGTCATTAGTCAGGAGGAGATAAAAGTCTGTCTAACCAAATAAATGCGAAAAAAGTTTTAATAGCCATTTGCTGATAAAGGCAGTATAGTTTTATAATCGAGAAAATGCTTTAATAACAACCATGCTTAAAGGGAGAATATTGTTGTAAAAATTAATTGTTTTAGTCTTCACCATTTATAACAAACTGAGGGTGGAAAAAATGTTTTAAACGATTAAAGTATTTTTAAAAATTCTTGAATTGCATTATCAGTTACAAAGTTCCGCTTGAATCACATTTAAGAAAAACGTTAGGGTCACCTCTTTGATAATTATTACCACAATGCCTTGCATTTAACTGAACGTGAATATTTTTTCTTTTGTTCTATAGCTTATTCATTCCAAAACCAGTTCAAAATATTGCAACGTCTATCAGATTAAAAATTCCATTATTACCAAAGGTTCTCTTAGGTATTCTAATCCTTTCTTTTCAGGGATTTACAAATTACTCTAATACTAAGCCGTTATTTATTATACATGCTAGTTTTATATGTTTTTCTATTAACATGGCAGGATATTTCTCATTGCATAAAAGAATAACGATACGAATAAGAGAGAGAGAGAGAGAGAGAGAGAGAGAGAGAGAGAGAGAGAGAGAGAGTAAAGCTGAACTCTTCAAGTTTTTTTTTCTTTTGCATTTTTTAAAACTTATTTAACTTTTTTCGACATGCTGTCCAATACTTTCCCCATTAGAGAAAGGTAATCTAGAAGTCTTTTCCATTTTTTATCATCTGGACTGCTTTCTTAGCAAAAGGTGGCTAAAGTATGCGGCAAAATTATGTTTGTTTCGTAGATTTTTTTCTTTTCCTTCAAATCTTTTTTCTTTCTCAATTTGTAAATTTGCTTTAATTTTAGTTTTAATTAACAATATTTTTATGTCCGTAACAAATGATGTTCCAGTCACCAGTGTGGTGGCTAGCTGGTTGATGATTGATAATTGCTGGCTCGATTAGAGTTAAAAGAGGCTAACCCGATCAGTGTAAACAAACGCTGATGATAGTGGATGTCTTGGTTATTGTTGAAAGAGAATGAGTAAGCCTTAGGTGAGAGAAACTGGCCCAGTTAGTGTTGACAGAGCATAGTTTGGCCAATGGTGATAGAGGCTAACCTTACCAGATTTTAAAGAAGCTGGCTAAACCCTAGGTGAGAAACACTGGCCCAGTTAATGGTGACAGAGCCTAGTTTTGCTAATGGTGATAGATATTGGCATGGTCAGAGTTGCCAGACACTGGTTAAGCCCTTGGTAAGAAACACAAGCCCAGTTAGTGGTGACAGGGTCAGGTTTGATCAGTGGTGATGGAAGCTTGCCTAGTCATTGTTGAGGGATTGTCTAAGATCTAGGTGAGGAAGATAAGCCCAGTTATTGGTGACAGATTCTACAGTAGTTTGACCATTAAGTGGTAGATGATGGCTTGGTGAATGTTTACATAGGCTGGCTAAGCCCTAAGATATAGACACAGGAACGGTTACATGTGACAGGGCATAGTTTGGTCAGCTGTTATAGATGCTTGCCTGGTCAGGGTTAGAAGTAGCTGGCTAAGCCATAAGTGGTTGAAACTGACCAAGTTAGCAATGAATAAGGCTGGCAAAACCAATTGCGATGTTAGAGGATTGCCCTGTCTGTTGTGTGAAAGGAAAACCCCCCAAATGAGAATGAGGTTATCTTGTAAAACAAATTCCCACTTGAAATAATATATGAATGGGAAAACGAATTACTATAAGATTCCTTCATGAATCATCTCAAAGGAAGCGTTAAATCTCTTTCGGCTTTAAATCTAGTATTTTCAATGTGCTGAAGACATGGTAAAGCAATGTTCCCCGTTAGGAAATGAACCGGCGCAAAATTAGTTATATGAATGATGGGTTAACTTTTATATGCCTGTGGTAATACACATACAGCTGATCACTGCACATATGCAGAAATACAATGGGTTTCCTGAGCCATTCATAATCAGATATTCTTGGCAAAAATATAATTTGTTCCTTGGTCCCCCCCCCCCAAAAAAAAAAAGAAAAAAAAACGTTTGCCGAATGGAATTTTTCTAAAACAAATCTGTTTAAAACCTACGAATATTATAGATGCTTTCAATTGGTTTGAGAATGAAAGATTTTGGAATTATTTAAGATCTTAAAAAAAGTTTAATCAATGATTTATTTAAGAAATAGTTGGTTTGGAAGTCTGATTTGATTGGTAATTACATAACAAATATAATGCTTTTATGAAATCTCAATTTAAAATTATATGTTACAAATAAAAGATGTGGGCTTGATGCAATTGTGAAAAATATAACATAATATGCCTAGACTGTTTGGGTTAAATTACAGAGGCTTTTGATGGATGGTACAACATCAAGTTTAATTTTCGATGTTAAAGCCACAGGAGTCGGTTAAATCTAAATAGCAAAATAACATTATTGTATTTTCAGGATTGAGGCTCAAAGTTGTTGGGTAAAGAAGAGGGTCATTGATGATTAATGTTTTTTTTTAGATGATACCGGGCAGTTTCTGAGTAATGAAGTGAAACTATAGAAAATGGGTAAACGAGTTTTAGAGCCTTTCTAAGAGGAAATAGTTAAGTGATTAAATATAAGATTACGAAGGAAACAGGTTTCTAATGAAATTTACTTTTTTGCGTGATAATAAAAATTCGAGCCTTAGGAAGTCTAGCAAACGTAGGATAAGAGCCTTTATTTTCCATAAATATTTCATTCGTAATTTTGTTATCTGAATGCCAAACATGAGAAAAGATTAGATAGAGGATAGTCTTTTTTGTTAAAGGAATAAGAAAAAAAAAATAAGCTCATACAAAATGAGTGTGGTCTTGCAGAAGACCAGTCAAAATCGAATGATAGTAGGTATATATGGATCAGCCTTGAAAGATCCTAAATAATTAATAAATTAAAAGAAATATTTAGCAGGAATTTAAATGTTTGTCTGACTGGGTCCGGAAAGGGAGAAAATGTAATTGACCTTGGAGATCTGAATGAAAAAAAATTATGTTAAACAAAGAGAATGATACAAAAGGTGAAATGGTTTGTATTGGGTGAATTGTTGGCTAACAAGGTCTGTAGATGAAGGGAATAGGAATGACCTTAGAGATATGAATGTAAAAGTAAGTAAAATAAAGGTAATAATACAGAAGTTAAGATATGAAAAGAGTCTATTATTATCTAACAGGATTTGGACAGAGAGGAAATGTCTTTGACCATAGGGATTTGAATGCATAAGTATGTAAAACAAATGGACTTATACAGCAGCAAGGCTTATTTTGTAAAGAGTGAATGGGAGTTTCCAATTTTTTCATATGTATCTTGGAGGAGCCCTCATTGTCGATAACTTAGGATTCAAAACGAAGAATGCATTTTGTATCATTTTCAAATATGGAATATTGCGAAAAAGCAATTGTAAGCATAAAGGAGATAATTTAGAATAGAATGTATGTATGTACGAGTATGTATGTATGCATTTATGTATGTATGTATGTGTGTATGTATATGTGTATTTATGCATTATTATTATTATTATTATTATTATTATTATTATTATTATTATTATTATTATTATTAACTAAGCCACAACTCTAGTTGGAAAAGTATGATGCTATAAGTCCAATGGCTCCAACAGGGAAAATACCCCAATGAAGAGAGGGACCAAGGATATCAATAAACTACAAGAGGAGTATTAACAATCAAAATAGAATATTTCAAGATCATTAGCCACGTTAAATTAGTATCTACCATATAAAATCAGTAAAAAATTCATAAAAACACGAGGAAGAAAAACAGGATAGATAACGTACCCGACTGTGCCCTCATGCAACAGAATGATAACCCAAGACACTAACCTAGACTAGAGAATTTTTTTTTTGATTTTGGTGTGTCCTCCTAGAAGATCTGCTTTCCAAAGCTACAGAGTCTCTTCTACCCTTACCAAGAGGAAAGTGGCCACTAAACAAACACATTGCAGTTGTTAACCCCCTGAGCAAAGAAGAGTTGTTTTGTAATCTCAATGTTGTCAGGTTTATAAGGACAGAGAAGAATGTAAAATGAATAGGCTAGACTATCTGGTGTATGTGTAAGCAAAGCAAAAAAGAGCCGTAACATGAGAGAGGGATCCAATATAGCACTGTCTGGCCAATCGAAGGATCCAAAAACTCTCTAGCTTTAGTATCTATACGGGTGCCTGGTACCCTGGCCCACTTGATACCTAGCAATTTTTGTGTATGCAAGATTGAAGAGGGAATTACTGCAAATCTGCTAATTATTTCATCAAAGCAAATATATAAATGAAAATAGGTTTAATTCTATAATAAACTATAAAGGATAGTCATAAATATTAATCCATAGCACACAGATTACTAACTGTCATTTTAAGCGATGGTATTTAGATAAAGATAAAAATAACAACGAAATTTTTTTTTGTTTATTTGCTCAATAAAATCATTACGTCATAAAACGATTATGATTATTCTTCGTACAAGAACTAACCCCTATGATTCACCAAAAAAAAAAAAAAAGAAAAAAAAAAAATAGTAACACATACTCATTGTATGATCTATCCATCGTATGATAATAATGACCGGAAAAACTAAATATTAATTATAACAAATAGAAATGTACGAAAAAACATTCAAGTTAAATATATTATCAAAATACTTCTATATCTGTAAGAAAAATTGTTAGAAGGGAAAGAAACGTGTTTATACAAAGTATGCATAATGAAATCCTTAATCACTATCTTTTTTTTCGAGAAATATTTCAAATACCCTAGTGGTATAATCTACTCAGCTATTCCTGTAAACAACCTTTATTGAAACTACTTCCCCGTCGTTATCCTTACACTAATGTGTCGGTTGTCAGATGTACCGCCTCTAATGTCTTCTATCGAAGGCATCATCTTCCACCAAATCTCTTCTCTCCATATCATCCATCACCTTATCTAGTTCTTTGCCTCCAACTCGATCTCCCACCCTGGTTGGCCAGGGCACCAGCCACCCGTTGAGATACTACCGCTAGAGAGTTATGGGGTCTTTTGACTGGCCAGACAGTACTACATTGGATCCTCCTCTCTGGTTACGGTTCATTTTCCCTTTGCCTACATACACACTGAATAGTCTGCCATATTCTTTACATATTCTCCTCTATCCTCATACACCTGACAACACAGATTACCAAACAATTCTTCATCACCCAAGGGGTTACTGCACTGTAATTGTTCAGTGCCACTTTCCTCTTGGTAAGGGTAGAAGAGACTCTTTAGCTATGGCAAGCAGCTCTTCTAGGAGAAGGACACTCCAAAATCAAACCACTGTTCTCTAGTCTTGGGTAGTGCCATAGCCTCTGTACCATGGCCTTTCACTGTCTTGGGTTAGAGTTCTCTTGCTTGAGGGTACACTCGAGCACACTCTCCTATCTTATTTCTCTTCCTCTTGTTTTGTTAAAGTTTTTATAGTTTATATAGGAGATATTTATTGTTGTTACTCTTCTTAGAATATTTTATTTCCTTTTTTCCTTTCCGCACTGAGCTATTTTCCCTGTTGGAGCCCCTGGGCTTATAGCATACTGCTTTTCCAACTAGGGTTGTAGCTTAGTAAGTAATAATAATAATAATAATAATTACCCAGGTCCTCCCAAGCCCTCCTCACTACATCCCAACCATCCATCCTCACCACGTGTTCAAACCGTCTCGGTCATGACACTCTTATCACCTCTGTAATCTTTATTACTTCTGTCATTTTTCTTATTTTATCATTTGCCAATATTTCAAGCAGCGATATTCTTATAATCCACTTCAGCATTATCATTTCACCATAAGCTTTATTGAATCAGTCGTGTACGAATCCCGTAAAAAAAAAAAAAAAAAAAAAAAAATCCTGATAAAT
>NC_090753.1:7668413-7675913 GCF_036898095.1 Palaemon carinicauda
TCACTAAACTCTATTTCTAAAGACCCTGTACTAGAGACAATTATTCCTGAATACTTGAAGGATTATACCTCATTAATCCCTTCTCCATCCAATGATCTTCCATGCATACTCCGGTCTCAACATCTATGTCTTTCTTCTATTTTTCTTCAGCCCCACTTCGTGTGATATTTTATACATTCAGGTAAACAAGCATTGTAATTCCTGTGGTGTTCTGCTAAGAAGGACAACATCATCATCATACTCTAGGTCTGCTAAATTCCTATCCCCAATTTAGACCATCCCTGACTATTCTACACATTACTAAGTCCATGAGAAGGATAACCAACATAGGTGAAAACACATTCCCTTCGAGTACTCCGCTGTTCAATGGAACCTTACTTGTGTACCAACTGTGTGTCACACAATTGTACATAATTCCTTTTGCATATATTATGCTTGTATCTTCGCTCTTCCCTCGCACTAAACGAACATGAAAATTCATGCCTGCTGTATCGCTCTGTAACATTGTCTGTCTTGTTAACTTGTTATGTCCTGTTGCCTTGAGGTTTTGTATATAAAGGAGAGTGTTCTATAACAATATAACTCTGCTGATTACATCCTGCCTTTGAGTTCACAGCCCTCGCTCAGCACCGTCACATTGGTGACCCCATAAGTCGACTCGCTCCCACTGCCTTCCACCCCCACCTCCCTCGCCCCTCCATCGTTGGTACTATGACGGAGACGGACTCTACTACAGCAGTTGGCGCTGCGGCCGCCCCATTGAAACTTTCACCGTTCGCTAGCGGAGAGGCGTTTGCTTGGTTTCAGCGCGCAGAAGTCCACTTTCGTATCAGGGGCGTGACTCGCTCAACCACCATAGCGGATTATGTTCTCGCGGCGATACCCGAGGACACCTTCCCAGAAATATCTGACTGGCTTTGTGAACAAGGAGACACCCCAATAGCGTATGACGCCCTCAAAACATACCTTCTGCAGCAGTGCTCGCCGTCGCCAACCGCCCGTATAGCAAAGCTTTTTCAGCTCTCGCAACAACCGTTGGGGGACCAAAGGGCTTCGCTTGCCCTCAGGGAAATGACCAGTATCGCTCGCCTTCAACCTGCCGCAGACGGCTCTCCTCGTGAGGTGAACCTACTTCGTGCCCTTTGGATACGCCGTTTACCCGAACCTGTACGCGCTGCCATACCCAAATGTCGATAGTTTACCCATAAAGGACTTGATGACCAAAGCCGACGCTCTTATGGACAGCCACTTCAAGACCTCCATCTATGCCTCCAGTCCTGACGACGAGGATGCCTATTCAACGTCAACCGAAGCTGACATGAATGCCGTAGGACATACACGCCTACCCCCTGACGTGCGGAAGCGGCGACAAAGCCGCCCACCACCCACCAATCGCTCGTGCCCCAACGAACGACTTCTACAGCCACTCACTACCTCCCATCCGCCGCAGTTTTGCTATTACCACTTCAGATTCAGGGCAACCGCGAAGAAATGTGCCAAGAATTGTCAGTGGCCAAAAAACGTGTAAGTAGCCATTGCTTGTGGCGGTGGCCTCCCATTTTTCTAATCTTTTCTTTTTACAGGATGCAGGAACGGGCGTGAGATTTTTGGTAGACACGGGTGCTTGTCGTTCTCTTTTGCCAAGGAAACTCTTCAAGGCACGACGTAGTCTGTATACATCTGCCGACGTCCGCTTGGTAGCTGCCAACGGATCTGTGATACCCAGCTACGGTTACGAGAACCTCACATTATCATTCGGAAACGGTAAATTCAATTGGAAGTTTCTCGTTGCTGACGTCACAATGCCAATCCTCTGTGTGGATTTCCTCTCTCATTTCCACCTTCTAGTCGATGTCGCCCACCGACGATTGGTCAACGCAGACTCGTACTTGTCGACAACTCTTCAACCCGGCCCATCTAACCTCGCTCTCCACATCAGCGCACCCACGGATGCCTACGCCCACCTCCTCACGTCGTGCCCGGAGGTTTTCCGTCCAGAACTTCGCCAAACGCCCACGGTTCCTGCCAAGCACGGTATTTATCACCATATCAAGACGACTTGACCCCCAGTCTTCGCAAAATTCAGACGTCTGGCACCGGAACGATTGGCAGCCGCCAAACAGACGTTCGCAGGTATGGAGAAAATGGGCCTTTGCCAAAAGGCCTCCAGCCCATGGTCGTCACCCTTACACATCGTTCTGAAGAAAGACGGCTCCCTCCGTTCGTGAGGGGATTACAGGCGCCTGAACATGCAAACAGAACCGGATCACTACCCCCTCACAAACATTGCCGATGTGACCTCCTACCTGCACAAAGCGAAGGTTTTCTCTACGCTTGACCTCCTGAAGGGGTATTATCAGGTGCCTATGAACCCCAGAAGACATCCCCAAGACGGCCATCAGCACTCCGTTTGGTACATACACCTTCAATTACCCCTGTTTTGGCCTTCGTAATGCTGGGGCAACGTTTCAACGTCACATGGATGGCATCTTAGGGGACCTCCCTTTCTGTGTATGTTATGTGGACGACATACTTGTTTTCTACTCAAAAGAGGAACACCTCCGTCACCTGCGCATCGTGCTCGACCACCTACAACAAAACGGCCTTGTAGTCCGGTACGACAAGTGTACCTTTGGCGTCAACGAAGTGTCGTTCTTAGGGGACCGTATCACTCCTGAAGGAGTCCATCCCCTCCCTGAGAAGGTAGCAGCCATTCAGAATTTCCCCGCGCCCTCGACCGTCAAAGCTCTGCAGGAATTCTTGGGCATGATCAACTATTATCACCGTTTTCTGCCAGCCATTGCCGCCACTTTTTCTCCCCTGTACGCCTCCCTCAAGGGCAAGCCAAAGGACCTGAAGTGGGGTCCCCTTCAAGAAGCAGCCTTCTGCAATGCAAAGAAGGCCCTATCAACTGCTGCGGCTCTCACTTTTCCTATCCCACACGCCCCTCTCCTTCTCTCCACCGATGCCAGCGACGTCGCTATTGGTGCAGTACTTGAGCAGATGGTCAAAGGCTCGCCCCGTCCATCGGCCTTCTTCAGCAGAAAACTGTCCAAGGCAGAATCGGGTTATTCTACCTTCGATCGAGAATTACTGGCGGTGCATTTGGCTGTCCGTCACTTTCGCCATTTCTTAGAAGGTACGCCCTTCGTCATTCGCACAGACCACATGCCTCTGGTGCACGCCTTCGAGTCTGGTCCGCCCGTCAACGCCGACATCTCTCCGCCTTGGCTGAATACAATTGAACCCTCCAATACGTCCCTGGGAAAATGAATCCCGTTGCCGATGCCCTGTCAAGAAACACGTTGGCTGCCGTTCAACTGGGATTGGATTACAACGCCCTGGCTGAAGCCCAACGACAGGATCCAGAGTATCAATCTTGTAGGACATCCTGCACGTCCCTCCGTTGGGAAGATTTTCCTCTCGAAGACTCCAACACCACCCTCCTCTGTGACGTCAGTACTGGTAGACCGCGACCTTGGATTCCTGCTCCCATGCGCCGACAGGTGTTTGATTTCATTCACGGCCTTTCACATCCCTCGTGCCGTTCTACTGCACAGCTGCTGAAGGAAAAGTTCATTTGGCAAGGCATTTCTAAGGATGCTAAGGATTGGGTCCACGCCTGTACTTCTTGCCAAACTTCCAAAGTACATCGACACACGGATTCAGGAGTGGGCACCTTTCCTCAACCTCAGCGTCGTTTCGCACACATTCACGTTGACGTTGTAGGCCCCCTACCCACATCACAAGGACATCGTTACCTGTTTACCGTCATCGACCGCTTCACTCGTTGGCCTGAAGCCATTCCCATGGAAACTGCAACGTCCGCCTCATGTACATCTGCCTTACTCTCTGGATGGATTTCAAGATTCGGTATCCCTAAGCATATTACTTCTGACAGGGGAACCACTTTCACCTCTCAATTGTGGACGTCATTAGCGAATCTCCTGGCATCACCCTACATCAGACAACAGCCTACAACCCCGCTGCCAATGGAATGGTTAAACGTTTTCATCGCACCCTCAAAGCAGCTTTGATGTCCCACTGCAAGGATTGCAACTGGTTTACTCAGCTTCCCTGGGTCCTCCTGGGACTAAGGACCACTCCTAAAGACGCCCTCGACGTCTCGGCAGCTGAAATGGTGTATGGCGACCCGTTGGTCGTCCCTGCCGAATTTTTTCCTTCTACAACCTCCTCCGACGATCTCCAGCGCATACGTCACGTCGTGGGAAAATATACTCCGTGCCGCCAGACTTACAAGTTCCCAGCGAAGCATCACATACCAACGGACTTGCACTCTGCAACGCACGTCTTCCTGCGCAACGACACTAGCAAGCCACCACTAACGCCCCCTTACACGGGCCCTTTCCTTGTGATCCGACGCAGTCCGAAAGCATTCCTACTAAACATTCGGGGCAAAGCCGACTGGGTCTTCATTGATCGTCTAAAACCTGCTTATTTTCTGCCAGATGACCCGCCTACAGTTCACCTCTCCAGATCAGGGCGCCCTATTTAACATGTACAGTATGTCATTTTTAGGGGGGGGAGCCATGTACCAACCGTGTGTCACAGAATTGTACTTAATGTTATGAGGACGACATACTTGTGTTCTCCTCCTCAAAAGAGGAACACCTCCGTCACCTGCGCATCGTGCTCGACCGCCTACAACAAAACGGCCTTGTAGTCCGGTACGACAAGTGTACCTTTGGCGCCAACGAAGTGTCGTTCTTAGGGGACCATATCACTCCTGAAGGAGTCCATCCCCTCCCTGAGAAGGTAGCAGCCGTTCAGAATTTCCCCGCGCCCTCGACCGTCAAAGCTCTGCAGGAATTCTTGGGCATGATCAACTATTATCACCGTTTTCTGCCAGCCATTGCCGCCACTTTTTCTCCCCTGTACGCCTCCCTCAAGGGCAAGCCAAAGGACCTGAAGTGGGGTCCCCTTCAAGAAGCAGCCTTCTGCAATGCAAAGAAGGCCCTATCAACTGCTGCGGCTCTCACTTTTCCTATCCCATACGCCCTTCTCCTTCTCTCCACCGATGCCAGCGACTTCGCTATTGGTGCAGTACCCGAGCAGATGGTCAAAGGCTCGCCCCGCCCATTGGCCTTCTTCAGCAGAAAACTGTCCAAGGCAGAATCGGGTTATTCTACCTTCGATCGAGAATTACTGGCGGTGCATTTGGCTGTCCGTCACTTTCGCCATTTCTTAGAAGGTACGCCCTTCGTCATTCGCACAGACCACATGCCTCTGGTGCACGCCTTCGATTCTGGTCCGCCCGTCAACGCCGACATCTCTCCGCCGTGGCTGAATACAATTGCACCCTCCAATACGTTCCTGGGAAAAGGAATCCCGTTGCCGATGCCCTGTCAAGAAACACCTTGGCTGCCGTTCAACTGGGATTGGATTACAACGCCCTGGCTGAAGCCCAACGACAGGATCCAGAGTATCAAGCTTGTAGGACATCCTGCACGTCCCACCGTTGGGAAGATTTTCCCCTCGAAGACTCCAACACCACCCTCCTCTCTGACGTCAGTACTGGTAGACCGCGACCTTGGATTCCTGCTCCCATGCGCCGACAGGTGTTTGATTTCATTCACGGCCTTTCACATCCCTCGTGCCGTTCTACTGCACATCTGCTGAAGGAAAAGTTCATTTGGCACGGCATTTCTAAGGATGCTAAGGATTGGGTCCGCGCCTGTACTTCTTGCCAAACTTCCAAAGTACATCGACACACGGATTCAGGAGTGGGCACCTTTCCTCAACCTCAGCGTCGTTTCGCACACATTCACGTTGACGTTGTAGGCCCCCTACCCACATCACAAGGACATCGTTACCTGTTTACCGTCATCGACCGCTCCACTCGTTGGCCTGAAGCCATTCCCATGGAAACTGCAACGTCCGCCTCATGTACATCTGCCTTACTCTCTGGATGGATTTCAAGATTCGGTATCCCTGAGCATATTACTTCTGACAGGGGAACCACTTTCACCTCTCAATTGTGGACGTCATTAGCGAATCTCCTTTCATCACCCTACATCAGACAACAGCCTACAACCCCGCTGACAATGGAATGGTTAAACGTTTTCATCGCACCCTCAAAGCAGCTTTGATGTCCCGCTGCAAGGATTGCAACTGGTTTACTCAGCTTCCCTGGGTCCTCCTGGGACTAAGGACCACTCCTAAAGACGCCCTCGACGTCTCGGCAGCTGAAATGGTGTATGGCGACCCGTTGGTCGTCCCTGCCGAATTTTTTCCTTCTACAACCTCCTCCGACGATCTCCAGCGCATACGTCACGTCGTGGGAAAATATACTCCGTGCCGCCAGACTTACAAGTTCCCAGCGAAGCATCACATACCAACGGACTTGCACTCTGCAACGCACGTCTTCCTGCGCAACGACACAAGCAAGCCACCATTAACGCCCCCTTACACGGGCCCTTTCCTTGTGATCCGACGCAGTCCGAAAGCATTCCTACTAAACATTCGGGGCAAAGACGACTGGGTCTCCATTGATCGTCTAAAACCTGCTTATCTTCTGCCAGATGACCCGCCTACAGTTCACCTCTCCAGATCAGGGCGCCCTATTTAACATGTACAGTATGTCATTTTTAGGGGGGGAGCCATGTACCAACCGTGTGTCACAGAATTGTACATAATGTTATGAGGACGACATACTTGTGTTCTCCTCCTCAAAAGAGGAACACCTCCGTCACCTGCGCATCGTGCTCGACCGCCTACAACAAAACGGCCTTGTAGTCCGGTACGACAAGTGTACCTTTGGCGCCAACGAAGTGTCGTTCTTAGGGGACCGTATCACTCCTAAAGGAGTCCATCCCCTCCCTGAGAAGGTAGCAGCCGTTCAGAATTTCCCCGCGCCCTCGTCCGTCAAAGCTCTGCAGGAATTCTTGGGCATGATCAACTATTATCACCGTTTTCTGCCAGCCATTGCCGCCACTTTTTCTCCCCTCTACGCCTCTCTCAAGGGCAAGCCAAAGGACCTGAAGTGGGGTCCCCTTCAAGAAGCAGCCTTCTGCAATGTAAAGAAGGCCCTATCAACTGCTGCGGCTCTCACTTTTCCTATCCCACACGCCCCTCTCCTTCTCTCCACCGATGCCAGCGACGTCGCTATTGGTGCAGTACTTGAGCAGATGGTCAAAGGCTCGCCCCGCCCATTGGCCTTCTTCAGCAGAAAACTGTCCAAGGCAGAATCGGGTTATTCTACCTTCGATCGAGAATTAGTGGCGGTGCATTTGGCTGTCCGTCACTTTCGCCATTTCTTAGAAGGTACGCCCTTCGTCATTCGCACAGACCACATGTCTCTGGTGCACGCCTTCGATTCTGGTCCGCCCGTCAACGCCGACATCTCTTCGCCGTGGCTGAATACAATTGCACCCTCCAATACGTCCCTGGGAAAATGAATCCCGTTGCCGATGCCCTGTCAAGAAACACGTTGGCTGCCGTTCAACTGGGATTGGATTACAACGCCCTGGCTGAAGCCCA
>NC_090753.1:7680913-7690913 GCF_036898095.1 Palaemon carinicauda
ATTTTAGGTAAGAATAAATTGAAAAGGAAATACTCTTAAATCGTTTATATGTTAGCAATAGAGACTTTTTTTCATTTCTTAATGGGATGATGGTAACATAGAAACGCATGATTCTTTATAATACTTTTTTTTATATATAGTAGATAATCATTATATATTTAGGGTATTAGCTATACATTTTCAAGTTCTTATATTTTCATCTGTAAATCAACATTTTGGTTATAGAATATATTTTTCATTGTAGATATATGCATTTGTTTCATTTTTAGTTTTCGATCAAGGCTGATTAATCAAAATAGAAGATTATTCCAAGTTACCTTGCTAAATAAAACTATCTTATAGATTGCATCTAATGTCAAAGGAACATAAAATATAGAATATGAGACAATTCTTAAAAATTTGACACGTCAACAAAAAGAAAATTAAATAGAAAATATGAACATTTTAGCTAATTTTGTATATAAGGAAAACATTACTATCAGCATTATCGTCATCATCATCTCTTCCTAGGCCTACTGACGCATAGAACCTTGGTTAGATTTCACCAGACGTCTCTATCTTTTTCTTCTAAATCAATACTTCTCCATTCATCATATCGTACTTCACGCTTCATATTCCTCAGCCATGTAGGCCTCTACTTCCAGCTCTTCTAGTGCCTTGTGGTACCCAGTTGAAAATTTGGTGAACTAATCTCTGTTAGGGGGTGCGAAGATCATGCACAAACCATCTCTATCTCCTCCTCACCATAATCTCATCCACATATCAATAAAAATTTAATGTTAAAAAAAATTGCGCTCTCACCGATGGAATTTATATTTGTATAGAGAAATGAAGATTAGAAAAAGAAAAAAAAAATCTCAAAAGTTAAAAAAAAACAATCTTATTTTTCATAAAAAAAACTCATTAATAGACAATTATTGAATGCCACAGTAGATTTTATATGTCTATAATAATGAATATAATTTCCTTGGGTTAGTTAGACATTTTTTCAATTTACACACCAGCTTCAATAGAATAATGACAATTACTTCCATGTACAAGCGAAAATTTAAAGAAATCCTCCGTCATTCTATAGATATATTAATTCCTTTGATTTTAACTTGGTTTTAATAAATATCTATTACGATGCTTCAGCAAGTTAACTCATTGTTTACATTTTATTTTTTATTTTCACATATTGAATTCAAAATTTTACATATTCAAATTAGACATATTTTTATCTAGAACTTCATATCTTTATGAAAAAAAAAATCCTTTCTATGTAGAAATCTTTTCTAAGAAGTTATTTTATTTTGAAGAAATCCTTTATATGAGGAAATCCTTTCTATAAAAATAACCATTCTATGAAAATAACCCTTCTGTGAAGAAATTCTTTCTATGAAGATATGCTTTCCATAAAGAAATACTTTCTCCAAAGAAATTCTTTCTATGAAGATATGCTTTCCATAAAGAAATACTTTCTCCAAAGAAATTCTTTCTATGAAGATAGCCTCTCTATAAAGAAATCCTTTCTATGAAGAATCCTGCCTATGATGATATCCTTTCTATGAAGAAATCCTTTCTATGAGGAAATCTTTTCTATAAAGATATTTTATCTAAGAAGAAATCATTTCTATATACCATTTTGTTTTCAAATAAATGTTTAACACAATTTTGTTAAAGAATGCCATTTCAGTAGGAACGTCCATTTCTAGTCATAAACAATTGCAAAATTGTTGAATTTTATAATTTTTTAGCAAATTACATCTTTGTAATTACGATATATTTTGGTATCATAACTATAATCTAAAAAAATATGCAAACTGTAAGGCAGAACTGCATGTTTCCTTTGAACAGGTGTGTGTTGAGAGCAGCTACCTGGCACAAATCTCCGGGAGTACTGTACCATTCCCAGAAATCGTTGGGCCTCCTTTTTAGTTAAAGGGTAAGGTACTTTCTGTATTGCAAGGATTTCCCTTCTTTGGTATTACTTGGTGGCCCAGGTATGTGATCTCAGACCGTCAAAACATAAACTTTTTTTTTTCAGATTGATGACCAAATTGGCCTTCTTTAGGGGCCTCAGCATTTTCTCCAGACTCTGGAGGTGGTCTTCCTATGTCTTAGAGAAAATCACAATGTCATTTAACTAGACAACACAGTTGAAAGTCCCTGCTAGCACCTTATTCATGAGTTTATGCAAAAAGCTGGGTGTAATCGTAAGACCAAAATGCATCACTCGACGCTGGTAAAACCTGCCCTTGATTATAAATGCAGTCAGAGGTTTGGACTCCTCTGCCAATGTGTACTGCCCTCAACCCTTTTCTAAGAAAGAAATATTTTACTTGGGTAAGGGAATCTGCCTACGCTCTCAAAGTAATCCTCGATGCAAGGGAGTGGGCAGGTTTCTTGTTTCGTCACTGCATTCAATTTGAGAAATTCTATTTATAGCCTGTCTCCTCCTCCCTCTTTTGGCACTAGGACCACCAGGGGCTGTCAGAGTACTTTCACTTTCCTCAATAAGACTTAAGTTAAGCTTTAAACTGACTTGTGAAGACACTCGTTCATCCCGCTTATGGTTTAGCGTACAATAATTCTGTTAGATCTTACAAGTCCCTGGGAGCAAGTCAATTTTGTGCTCTAATAGCTGGGGGTGGCCTATAGTATCTCGCTGGATCTGCGGGTGCTGTAGACAAAGTTTCTTGAAGATACTCCACTTAGCAGCCTCTAATGCAGGAGTGACCAGCTTAAATCTGGCTAGTACCTTGGAGTAGCTCTCGGGTGAGTTCATCTGGGAAACAGTTCCCACCACATTGGCCCTCTGTTGATAGGGCTTAAGTAGTTTGATATGGAGTCACTTGGCCCGTCTTATGCCGTAATCCACTGGGTAATTTGATTTACATTCGTTCCCAAGAATATTGTTGGGGCCTGGGAATCTTCCCATTTTTATTTTCTCTAGGTCGCACTGGAAAACAGTAATTGGTTTCCAACTCTAATGACTTTTGTACTTGAAAATTGAAAGAAAAGACCTATGTATGTGTGAAAAAAAGTAAAACTTTTTATTGAAGATTTCTTAAGGTTTCTTAAGTAATTTCTCTAGTAAACAAATGTCTATTTAGGAGTAAATACCCAAGCCTACATCCGAATGTAACAGATTGAACTGAGCTTAAGGCAGTGAGTTGATCTTTCTGGGAATTTAATCTTCTGTAATCATTTTAAACATTATTGAAGCATTCTGAGCAATAATATTTCTGGATGGATGGAGACCTGAACGTACGCATCTTTATGTCAAAGGTCATAAGGAAGTCATTCTTCCTGATGACCTAAATAACAGTGGCCGAAGTCTCTATTTTGAACCTTGTTCATAAGACGAAATTATTCAAATGGGACAAATCTCTGACAGGTCTCCAGCCTACAGTTAGCTCCCTACCAAGAATAGATTGCCGAAGAACCCCAACAAATATTTCAACACTTCCTCTATGGCTCCTTCGCCCTATATCTTCGACACCTTTTGGTTTCAACGGTTCCGTTCTCCTGGGTGGAGACCAGGGCCAGAACTTGGTCTCTCACTTCAATGCTTCAGTCTTTGGTTTCACGATCCACTTGATGTTTTGTGATTCCCTGTACTTTTGTCTCAGAAGCCATAGAAATTTCTGAGGCAGTTTGTAATTTACCCTGTATATTAGGCAGCTCTTTCACCCAGGAGGCCTTGGAGGAGGTCTCCCAGACATTTATAGATTATATCTGGAGACCCATGCGTGGAGTCAGCATACAGAAACTAAAATGGGCTGTATTCTGTGGTTTCTGAGCAAGCCTGGCGGAGGGTGAACAAGGAATAGGGCAAGTTCTTCTCCAAAATAGGAGAACCAGTCTCCCTTAACTTTGTGAAGACTTTTATTAGTGCTTTCTGGATCATATTGTTTAGAGGTCTGGTGGTGGATACCATGGTAATCTAGTGTTCCCTTTAGATCCTTTACCATAAAGGGAGAGCCCTTGTCTGACTAAATGGTGGCTAAGAAACCAAACCTACAACAGAATTGTGTCACTCCTCTGACAGCATGGCTGTCATTTGCACAACTAGTTGGTATGAATTTGAGATAACGAGAGAAATGATCAATTACCGTTAGTAAGAAATGATTTCTGTGCTTATTCAGTGGTCAGGGGACCTTTATAATCCACCATCATGTCATGTGAATGGGATTGGTTAGAGAGGAGCCATTTGGCAGTAACTGAATTGGGATACCGGTAACTTGGCAAGGATCGCGGGAGGGTAGGTAAACCTTAACACTCTTCTGCAAGGATGACCAGAAGAACCGATACTGGATCAGCTGGGTAGGGCGCTTCACACCTAAGTGTCCTCCAAGTCTCTTATGGGCTATGCCTACCACCGACATAAAGATGTTACGATGGACAACTACTTCTCGGCATAGGGCCTCAGTGGGATCGTGGGTACCTCGGGTGATTCAGAAGAGAACATCATCTTTCAGCAGGTGGTTCTCCTTAGAGGGATTATTCATTTGTCCATCGTCCAAATAGGGAGATTCCCTGTATTTTTCTAGCGTCTCGTCCTACAGACTAAATATCATGAACTACGTTTTGCTCCTTAGGCTGTTAGGGGTAATGAAAGCTTCCCTTTCTTTTGGTAAGCAGCACAGTTTCATGAATTCTCAGGTATGAGGCTCAGATTCATGACTGGAGGTGGAACCTCTAGGGCATCTTCAGTTAACCATGTTATTTCTCCAATGACAATATCAGCTAGCCATTTGTCTTCCTCTATAGGAGGCGTCTCTAAAATTCGGGCTCCTGGTCTGCTCCCTTCATGCATATGAGGGGCATGCTCTTTACAACTTGAAAAAGGTCTTAATTCAGGAGCAAGTCATAGCCCTCCTGAACAAAATCACTCACTTCCCCTAGTCTGCACATCTTGCTGAGCTGGTATATGGGTACTTTCAACTCCTCTGTAGAGAGATTCTTAGTGACACTTTCGATCGACTGGACTGGAATGTAATTATCCAGTTGGACTCTGGCACCAACAGGAACCTGGTGCCATAATATTAGCGAAACGTCTGCATCTGTATCCTTCAATGCTCAAACCCGTTCCAGGGAGCTGTTTTACTCAGGCAGAGCAACGGTGATCTTTTCTAAATTGAGTAGCCTTTCGGGTGCTTTTCAAATAGAGATTGAGAGGGAAGCCACAGACGAAGCTAAGGATATGCTGGATCATGGTGAGTAATTTTTGTGTGTCCATAGCACTTTTGGCAGATGTGTTTGACAGCAATCAGAGTAATGAGAAACTTGAACTTCCTCATTCCTTTTTTTTAGGGCTAAAACAATCAGTTTAGCTTTTTTGATCTCGTGAAATTAAAGTTGTCTTGATGGACCTTCTTGCTTATGGAGGTATAGATAAATGGTATTTTTTCTTCGATTGTTTTATAAGGATTACAAATTTCTTAGCTCCAAAGTTATCGGTTATTTTGCACAAGTTAGCAAGAAGAGGAGCTAATACCACTTGTTGGAGAATTGGTAAAATTACTCCACTATGTAAATGTGTGTGTGGTAGCTCAAGTCCAACTGATTACTGTCCAATTTCCATAACGTTTTTCGGCAAAACGTCTTAATAGCTTTGCTGAAGGTAATCATCTGTTTCCTAGTTTGCAATTTGGTTTCCGTAAAATTCTTGGAGCATGTAATGCCCTTCTTACAATCCCCAATTTTGTACAGAAATCCCTTGATTTTTGGTCAGGAAGTTCGTGTGATTGGCCTTGATTTTAATGTTGACCATGTTAATCATGATGCCCTTGTTTTCAAACTCGAACAGTTGGGAGTGGGTGGGTCGTTTCTTAGCATCGTTATTTGTTTTTTAAGTAAAAGATCTCAAAGAGTTGTTGCTGATGGGCACCATAGTGATCCTGCTAGCTAAACATATACTAGTAATGGTTTTTTTTTTTTTTTACTCTGAGAGTAAAAGCAAAGTTTGTATTTATACATAAAAGTACAATAAATTGAATAATAACAAACAATGTCACTAAGCTCACGTTTTGCTTCGAAAACGAATGATCTCCCCCCATAAACTTTCCCTTTAACAAAGGGGGATTTAAGGAACTACAACTCCCAAAATTTCCATCGGAAAGATAGCATACTCCGACTGAACACTGAAGTTGAATGTTGTATCATAAATAATTTATCTTTAGTTTAACAATTTGACATAATCGTAGGATAATTATTCCTTTCAAATCATTTACATACTCTTGTTCCACGAAATATTGAAAATATCGGAATAACAATTCTCTTAATATTGCAAAGGGATGCAACGCTTCTTTACCATTATCCAATATAGAAATTAGGCCCTTACTGCCATATAAAGTTTACGTGAATCTTAAGCCGAGCCTGCAGTACTGTCAACTGTGTTAAGAATAAATGAGCTAATTGAAGTTTGAAATACGCTAGAAATGCACTAGGAATTGATATCTTCCCGTCTATGGATCGATTTTTGTGATGATATACTAATGATATATAATACCAACAACAACTAATATCATTTGGATTGCTTAATAGCAATTACAGTATGAGACATTGGTGCTATGTAGATGTTATAAAAACCAATAATATATACTTCACTAACTCATTTTTTTTCACATACTAGGGATGAGGCAATTATTAACCAGTATATGTCCATAAAAAGGGTTGGAAGTACATTCACAATTATATTTTTGCACTTAGTTCGGTGTAATTTCATTTTTTTTCTCCTACTCTGTTATCACTGAACATTATTTTGTATGCTTTTGACATATAAACCACCGCTAAGATTTGAGTATAATCAGCTATTATCATATCTATCTGTCCTGCTTGGTTAGTCAACCAGCGTTAGCTGTCACTGATCTGTGAAAAGGGGAGTTTTGTTTATCTGGAGCTAGAATATGGTTCTAAAGCTTGTATATGTTTGACAGAAGGAGTATGTCTTTTAAGATCACTGAACTTTTCCATGAACTCACATTTACAGAACGAACAATATTCCTTCGTCTTGTCTTTTTCTAAAGGCTTATACTAATCCCTTCATTCTTGAATTGACTCCAAAAACTTTTTGTAGTCTTGCATGTATGCTGGTCCCATTATGATTGCGATTCATAGCTTCCATAAACCAAAATGAACCTCTACAACTTTGCAAGCAGCATAGAAGATGAACTAATAATATCAATATTCAGGGGAACAATGCAAATTTTTGCAAATGTTTGATATAGATTTTTTATACGGATGCTACAATTGACATAAGTTGCAACCATATAAAATTATTGTATTTCACAAGAATTGTACCACAGGTTTAATCTCTATTATTCACGGTTTTGAAATATATAGTTTATCAAAAGTCATATACAGTGTGTATATATATATATATATATATATATATATATATATATATATATATATATATATATATATATATATATATATGTGTGTGTGTGTGTGTGTGTGTGAGTGTATATATATATGTATATATATATGTATATATACACACACACACACACACATATATATATATATATATATATATATATATATATATGCTGAAGGATTTATTTCATAGAAACAAATGAACAATAGATGTGTGCGGGAACCACTTACCAATGTGCAATAACCTGGCAGAATCTCATGTCCACACTTTCATTGAGTAGGAAAAAAAAAAGAGAAACACTTTCACTTTAACACAAGATGTTAACATTAAATAAAAAATTCTTAGCAGGTTTACTCCTCAATTACTTAAGAAATTAACAGTTATTTCGTCGCTATAGACTAAGAGGGGGAAGTTTTTTCTTCAATCACAATAACTTGAAATGTCTGTCTTAGGGAATCCTGGCAAGGTCGCCTCTTTGTTACACCCGCAATGTCTGGCCTTGGATACGGACTAAAGACATAAACCAAGGGAACCGGAAAAGGAATGCTAAGGTCAACAGCTGGCATTAGGACAATAATTCCCAACAAAAAAACATACCTGCGTAGTACTATTTCATCTAAAATGTGTAAAAAGGGAGCACAGCGGAGAATATTATTCTTGTGGAATAGGGCCCTATGTAGAGATGGACGACTTCAACAAACACGATCTCATTCCAGGAAAAGGAAAATAAATCAACAGTTATCAACCTATCACTGACAATACGATGAAGTCTTGTGGTTATAGCCCATAGACAATAATAAATACCTAGTGCATAACTTATTAGCTTAAAATTACGATCACATGGAAATTTTCAATGTCAGAGGATGAGGATATTAATGTTAAGAGAAAATAGGGGAGATCAAGGATAGTTCCATATAAGGGTTGGTTGATACAGTCCCTATCTTCATCACATGGCAATAGTTGATGCCGATATTCTTGGGACATTAAAGCGTCAGTATCAGCCTGATTCTCTTGGAATACAAAAAAAGTTATTCATCCGTATGAGAAAGTATAAGAAAAAAAAGTTTTTTCAGATACCCTAAGTAAATATTCTGACCTTTTGTTTTATGTTCTTAGACCTTAATGAAATTCATGTTCATTAAATAATATGATGCTTTAAAATAACTGTGTTTATGCTTCATTTATGAGTAAACTTATTTTTACATAAATGAAACAAATAGCAAAATTTAGGAGTTGGAAAATATTTCGCTCGGGGCTCGTTGTTACAATCAGAAATAACTTGCCCTTCGTAATATACATAGCTCCAGAAAATACAAAAAATGGATGATGAAACCAAAGCAAATGCTAAAGCCTAATTATAGCCTATAGGAGTTTACGTATGCTGTATGGTACCTCTAAACCTTTTCATAATCACCCAACTCCCCAGAACATAAGCCTTGAAAATCCGATCACAGACCCTGTTGCATGCACAAGCAAAAATGATTTAGATAGGCGTTACATACACCAATCACCTCCTTCTATAAAGACATGAACACCTACAGGGAAAATCATAACCCTAAAGCAGCTGAGACCATTTAAAAAAAGGTGGATCAACAAGGACTCAAAGATGCAATAAAAGAAAATACTACGTAGCAATACTAACAGACACACCCGGAACTATGAGCATTCACAAGGAAAAAGGCTCAGGATTAAAACCATCTGAACAACGATGGGTTTCTGAAGACTGGTGGAAATAAGAACAGGCAGAACATCGAATATTATTGACGTCTTCTATGCGGTGACGAATGATTAAATTAAAACTCAGGGTAGCAATATGTGCAATGCCTCAAATGCAAAGATTAAGTCCATGACAGTTGCAAAAATTAAAGTGCTCATTAAGTTAGTGACCTCAGTATAAGGAAATAATAACCGATTTGCTTTGGATTTTAAAGGATATGAATTTTTATATTATGTAATAATATATCCCCCTGGACTGTAACAACTTACCCTGCATATGGGGCAAGATGCATACAAAAAGTTTTTTTTCTGTTATTTTCTCTTATATACAGAAACTTGAAAGTATATAACCTTTTTGTTATATGGTTATCATAACGTATATAATAAACTTTTCCAGCATAAATTTCTTTAGGTTTCCTTCATTAGATATTGAATTAAAACTAAAAATAGTAAAATTGTAACAACTAGCCTCGGTCTTCCCTAGCACATGTAGTTGTGAGAGATGGGATAAAAATGATAAAGTTTTAGCGTGTGTGATCTTTCATTAGGATAAACAAAAAGGATGGGATGTGATAAAAAGGAACGGGAACACGGGGAAAGAATTCTGAAGATATGATGTTCTGATACAAACACCTTACCTTGATAAAAGGACGTGGTCCCTATCCATGAATTAGTGTTGTTCTATATATAGTTTGATGTTGCCGATTCTTCGTGATGGGGTTTAATGATTCTTTGTTATTATTAAATTCAATGTGCTAAAGCCTTACATTACTGTTCGGCTCTCAATGGCTTGTTACTCTATAGTGAGAACATCGTAAATACAACTCTTGCATACAAAAATATAGAAACAACAAAAGAGCATCATTCCTGAAAGAATGGATAATTCTGTAATACAAAAGTAAGAAGATTCACATCCTA
>NC_090753.1:7703413-7705913 GCF_036898095.1 Palaemon carinicauda
GTATTTATGAATTTTATGCCTGACACTAGTTTATGTGATGGTATAAAACATAGTATATAACACTATATAATAGCTGCTTCGTAAATACATGGATATTAATAAAATCAACAGAACATTAACATAAATCAATAAATGCCATCAACGATTAAAATAAGGATTTTGCAATTTTTTTACAGCTATGTAATCTAGTGTCATAGAACTTAGGGTCAACAGTAAGGAGAAAAACGTATTCAAACCTCATTTACCCGAACCTCATTTATGAGTTTTATCGTTATACTTCCTGGTTACCACTATCAATTAATGCCAATATTTCAATGAGGTGTAGATCCTCTGATCTCTCTCTCTCTCTCTCTCTCTCTCTCTCTCTCTCTCTGAAGCAGTACAAGCTATGGCCAGCAAACTACTTCCAACAGTAAGATAAATCTAGATAAAGACGGAGAATGGAACATTTGACTTGCTTAATCTAAACACTTGACGATTAATGGAATAGTTAATGAAGATAATCCAAATTCTTAAGGGAATAACAAATGTACATGACAACATCAATCCAGATGAAACGTTATAAAACTGGAATTAAGAACATACAACACCACTCACTGTGGCCAGTGCACCAGCCACCCAGTGAGATACTACATCTAGAGAGTAATTAGGTCCTTTCACTAGTCAGACTATATTACATTAGATCCCGCTATCTGGTTACGGATCATTTTACTTTTGTCTAAACATACACCGATTAGTCTGGTTTATTCTTTACACATTCTCCTTTTTCTTCATACAACTCACAACACAGAGATTACCAAACAATTCTTCTTCGCTCAAGGGATCAACTACTGTAACGCAATTGTTCAGCGGCTACTTTCGTCTTAGTAGCGGAAGAATAAAATTCTTTAGCTATGGTAAGTACAATGGCTCTTCTAGGAGGAGGAAACTCCAGAAGCAATCCATTGTGCTCTAGTCTTGGATAGTGGCGTAGCCTCTGTACCAAGGTTTTTCACTGCCTTGGAGTAGAGTTCCCTTGATTGAGGGTACACTCAGGCATACTATTCTACCCTATTTCTCTTTCACATTTTTTAAAGGTTTTCAGAGTTCATATAGAAAATATTTTACTGCTGTTACTGTTCTTAGGATATTTAATTTTAAGTGTTAATGACTTCTGTAGTTTCCTTATTTCCTTTCCTCACTACAGTATTTTCCAAGGTTGAGCCCTCTGACTTATAGCATCCTGCTTTTTCCAACTAGGGGTGTACAGTAGCAAATAATAATAATAATAATAATAATAATAATAATAACAATAATAATAATAATAATAATAATAATAATAATAATAATAATGATAATAATAATACCAAATAGAAAATACAGGGATTACTTCCAGTGCATGTATTTAACAGTAACATGGTAAACGAATTCACGAGTAAGTTACGCAAGATCATATAAGTTCCTTAAACGTTTAAATTAATTCGTTCTATCCACTGGCATACTAAGCCTTTTTGACATTCAAATTCCTTGTAATTCTCTCTCTTTCTCTCTCTCTCTCTCTCTCTCTCTCTCTCTCTCTCTCTCTCTCTCAAATCCTTTGGGATACATTAAGAATTCCTATCCTGGATCAAGACAAATCCTCCAGGGATATTCATGTTAATTATGCACAATGCGTAACTGCATTCTAAAGCTTCTTTTTCTCGTATTTCCCTATTGAAGTTCTCCTGAATATTGAATAATTTAGGAGGTACCAAGTAATCCATTCAGTTTAAAATCTATAAAATAGGAACGGCCAGAATACGTGATATTCTATTGTAGGGAAACCTAACTATTATTGAAAGGGGTCAAGAGGATTATAGAATTGAATTTGTATATATATATATATATATATATATATAGATAGATAGATAGATAGATAGATAGATAGATAGATAAATAGATAGACAGATAGATATATAGATAGATGGATAATTAGATAAATAGATATATAAACATATGTCTTTGTGTGTTTAGGGGTGTGTGTGTCTGTGTGTATGTTTTGTATGTATCTACAAAATCTTATTTACATATACTTATAAGTATCAGAATATATATATATATATATATATATGTATATATATATATATATAATACTGATTTGGATATATATATATATATATATACATATATATATATATATATATATACATACATACATATATATATATATATATATATCTATAATGCTGATTTGGATATATATATATATATATATATACATATATATATATATATATATATATTTATATGCATTATGTACGCCTGCATGTGTAAGTTATAGATATTCTTTACGTGTTTAAGAATGTGTACGTTATAGAGAATAGAGCTGCAAATAGCATAAATAAATAAAGTCACTTTTATCTTTAATGTTTCTGCCTATTAATTTTTTAATATATCAACCAGAATTTCATAAAAATGTATATCTCTTCCAAAATATCGAATTTTCTTAACTTTATATACCACACTATTGTCAATCATTTAT
>NC_090753.1:7710913-7715913 GCF_036898095.1 Palaemon carinicauda
ATCTCAGTATTGATAATGTTTCTTTAAATTTGTATGACTCTTTCAAAATTTTAGGTGTGATTCTCGACAGCAAATTTACTCTTGAGAAACATTTAAGGTCTGTGTCTTCTTCAATTGCACAAAAAATTGGCCTATTGAGAAAGTCTTTTAAGATTTTTGGTGATCAATCTATTCTGAAGAAGTGTTTTAATTCTTTCATTCTACCTTGTTTTGAGTATTATTCTCCTGTGTGGTCTTCAGCTGCTGATTTTCATCTTAATTTGTTGGACAGAAACTTACGGTCTATTAAATTTCTTATTCATGATCTAGATATTAAACTCTGGCACCGTCATTCAATTAGTTCATTATGCATGTTGCATAAGATTTTTCATAACTCTGACCATCCTTTACATTCAGATCTCCCAGGACAATTCTATCCTTTTCGTAATACTCGGCAAGTAGTTAATTCTAATAGCCAGGCCTTCTCCATCCTGAGGCTTATACTATGCAGTATTCCAGAAGTTTTAATTCCAGCTTTTACCAAGATGTGGAATGATCTTCCTAATCGGGTAGTTGAATCAGTAGAACTTCAAAAGTTCAAAGTTGGAGCAAATGCTTTTTAGTTGACCAGGTGGACATGAGTCTTTTTTATAGTTTATATATGACATATTTGTTTTTGACGTTGTTAGTAGTTTATATATGACATATCTGTTTTGACGTTGTTTCCTTTTTTTAGAATGATTTATTGTTAATTTGTTCTCTTCATTTATTTATTTCCTTTCCTCACTGGGCTATTTTTCCCTATGGGGCCCTTGGGCTTATAGCATCTTGCTTTTCCAACTAGGGTTGTAGCTTGGATAGTAATAATAATAATATTAATTGTCATTGACCCCTTTATATTCCTTCGTGGCCAAGTGGTTTAGTCACTGTCTATACAAGCTTGCCGACCAGGGTTCGATTCCCTGCCGGTCACAAGCTATTTTCTTTGTGTGATTTCGCCTGGGCTCTGATACCGAGGTTGTTAAGAGAATCCAGACATTACTGTATCAAAAATATATGGATTATTTGAATACAAAAAACACGTCTAAATGTGCAAAATTTATCATTAATCGAATGCCAAGCAACAAACTACCAATTTGCTACGATGGTGAAGATGGGTTGATTTCAATTCTTAGTACAAAAAATCTAAATTTTACACGTATAAGTAGTGAAGAATTTTCATTTACTTTTCTTCTTTATTCGTAGCCAAGTGTTTAAGTCATGGTTATATAAGTATTCTCGACCAGGGGCTCGACTCCCGGCCGGTACATAAGCTCTTGTCTTTGTGTGATTTTGCCTGGGGCTCTGATCCTGAGGTCGTTAAGAGAATCCAGACATTAATGTATCAAAAAGATAAGGCTTATTTGATTATGGCATACATATCCAGATATGCAAAATTTGTCATCAATCGAATGCCTAATAAAAAATTAGCAATTAGCTACGATGGCGAAAATTGGTTGATTCCAATTCTAAATACAAAAAACCTGAATTCGACATATATATGTATTCAGAAGCATTGTCATTTACTTTTTATCTTTCTCCGTTGCTAAGTAGTTATGTTACTGTCTATACAATTTGGCCGGACCAGGGCTCAACTCCCGGCGGTCATAAGCTCTTGTCTTCGTGTGATTTCACCCGGGGCTCTGATCCCGAGGTCCGTTAAGAGAATCCAGACATTAATGTATCAAAGATATATGGCTTATTTGATTATGAAAAACACATCTAAATGTGCCAAATTTATCATTAATCGAATGCCAAGAAAAAAACAACCAATAGCTACGATGGTGAAGATAGGTTGACTTCAGTTCTAATTACAAAAATAGAGAAGATGTATTTACTTATTATCTTCCTTCTTGGCCAAGTGGTTATATCACAGTCTATAAATGTTTGCCAGGCCAGGGCTCGACTCCCGGCTGGTCAAAAGCTCTTGTCTTTGTGTAATTTCACCTAGGCTCAGATACTGAGGTATTTAAGAAAATCCAGACATAATTGTATGAAAAATATATGGCTTATTTGGATATTAAAAACATGTCTAAATGTGCAAAATTTAACATTAATCGAATGCCAAGTAACGGACTACATATTTGCTATGATCGTGAAGGTAGGTTGATTTCAATTCAAAGTACAAATAACCTGTATTCGTCAGGTATGCGTACAAAAGAAATGCAATTGACTTTTTGTCTTTCTTAGTGGCCAAATGGTGAAGTCACTGTCTATACAAGGATTGCCGGACGAAGTTTCGACTCCCGGCCGGTCACATATATATATGTTTATATATATATATATATATATATATATAAAAATATATATATATATATATATATATATATATATAAAAAATTATCTATATATATATATATTATATATATATTTGTTTATACTGGTCATATATATGTATATATAATTATATATATAAATATATATATATATATATATATACTGTATATATGTATATTTATACATATACACACACACACACATATATATATATAAATAAAAAAAAAAAATATATATATATATATAGTATATATATTTAAATATAAATACATATATATACATATATATATATATATATATATAGACATATATATATATATATATATATACATATATATATATAGACATATATATATATATATATATAGACATATATATTTATATATATAAATTTATATATATGTATGTATAATATATATGTATATATATATATATATATATGTATGTATATATATATATATATATATACATATATATATATATATATATATATTTTATATATATATATATATATATATATATATATATATATATATATATATATTTATATAAATATATATATAATATATAACATATATATAATATTTATATATATATATATATAATATATATAAAGATATATATATATATATATATATATATAATCCATCCATCCATATACCTAGGCACTTCCCCAATTTTGGGGGGGGTAGCCGATTCAACAAGAAACAAAACAAAAAAGGGGACCTCTACTCTCTACGTTCCTCCAGCCTAACCAGGGACTCAGCCGAGTTCAGCTGGTACTGCTAGGGGTGCCACAGCCCAACCTCCCACATTTTCCACCACAGATGAAGCTTCATACTGCTGAGTCCCCCTACTGCTGCTACCTCCGCGGTCATATAAGGCACCGGACGAAGCAGCAGGGCCTACCGGAACTGCGTCACAATCGCTTGCCATTCATTCCTATTTCTAGCACGCTCTCTTGCCCTCTCACATCTATCCTCCTATCAGCCAGAGCTTTCCTCACACCATCCATCAACCCAAACCTTGGCCTTCCTCTTGTACTTCTCCCATCAACTCTTGCATTCATCACCTTCTTTAGCAGACAGCCACTTTCCATTCTCTCAACATGGCCAAAACCACCTCAACACATTCTTATCAACTCTAGCCGCTAACTCATTTTTTACACCCGTTCGCACCCTCACCACTTCGTTCCTAACCCTATCTACTCGAGATACACCAGCCATACTCCTCAGACACTTCATCTCAAATACATTCAATTTCTGTCTCTTCATCACTTTCATTCCCCACAACTCCGATCCATAAATCACAGTTGGTACAATTACTTTCTCATATAGAACTCTCTTTACATTCATGCCCAACCCTCTATTTTTTACTACTCCTTAACTGCCCCCAACACTTTGCAACCTTCATTGACTCTCTGACGTACATCTTCTTCCACTCCACCATTTGCTGCATCAACAGACCCAAATGTACTTAAACTGATCCACCTCCTCAAGTAACTCTCCATTCAACATGACATTCAACCTTGTACCACCTTCCCTTCTCGTACATCTCATAACCTTACTCTTACCCACATTAACTCTCACCTTCCTTCTCTCACACACCCTTCCAAATTCTGTCACTAGTCGGTCAAGCTTCTCTTTTGTGTCTGCTACCAGTACAGTATCATCCGCAAACAACAACTGATTTACCTCCCATTCATGATCATTCTCGCCTACCAGTTTTAATCCTCGTCCAAGCACTCGAGCATTCACCTCTCTCACCACTCAATCAACATACAAGTTAAACAACCACGGCGACATCACACATCCCCTGTCTCAGCCCCACTCTCACTGGAAACCAATCGCTCACTTCATTTCCTATTCTAACACATGCTTTACTACCCTTGTAGAAACTTTTCACTGCTTGCAACAACCTTCCACCAACTCCATATAACCTCATCACATTCCACATTGCTTCCCTATCAACTCTATCATATGCTTTCTCCAGATCCATAAACGCAACATACACCTCCTTACCTTTTGCTAAATATTTCTCGCATATCTGCCTAACTGTAAAAATCTGATTCATACAACCCCCTACCTCTTCTAAAACCACCCTGTACTTCCAAGAATGTATTCTCTGTTTTATCCTTTAATTCCTATTATTCAGTACTCTACCATACACTTTTCAACTACACTTAACAAACTAATACCTCTTGAATTACTACACTCAAGCACATCTCCCTTACCCTTATATAGTGGTACAATACATGCACAGACCCAATCTACTGGTACCGTTGACAACACAAAACACATATTAAACAATCTCACCAACCATTCAAGTACAGTCACACCCCTTCCTTCAACATCTCAGCTTTCACACTATCCATACCAGATGCTTTTCCTACTCTCGTTTCATCTAGTGCTCTCCTCACTTCCTCTATTGTAATCTCTCTCTCATTCTCCTCTCCCATCACTGGCACCTCAACACCTGAACAGCAATTATATCTGCCTCCCTATCATCCTCAACATTCAGCAAACTTTCAAATATTCCGCCCACCTTTTCCTTGCCTCCTCTCCTTTTAACAACCTTCCATTTCCATCTTTCACTGTCTCTTCAATTCTTGCGACGGCCTTCCTTACTCTCTTCACTTCTTTCCAAAACTTCTTCTTATTCTCTTCATATGAACTGACCCAGTCCCTGACCCCACCTCAGGTCAG
>NC_090753.1:7718413-7720913 GCF_036898095.1 Palaemon carinicauda
ATCTTTCTTCGTTGCTAAATCGTATTGTCACTGTCATATATATACCTTAGCAACATAAGATTTTTATATAAAAACACAAATATAATACACAAATAAAATATTTATTTTTATACAAGACCAGCTCTCTCTCTCTCTCTCTCTCTCTCTCTCTCTCTCTCTCTCTCTCTCTCTCTCATAAACCGTTGCCAAAAATTTGCCTCTGCCCAAATTACATATTTATCATAGAACATCATTCCAAAAGATTTTATAGTTTGAAGATAATGGAAAAAAATCATTACATACAATAGCTTTGAATTGTGTTTCCCAAGATACTAATACACATGTTTAACTACTATACCAGCAATATTAGTACTGACGTTACAGAGAAGGGTCACATTAGAGTCGTCAAGAGGGATATCCTCCCAACATAGGGATGTGCAGGATGCCCTACATGCTTGGCACTCTGGGTCCTATTCTTGGGCCTCTGCCAAGGCGTTATCCAATCCCAGATGAATGCTGGCCAAATCGTTTCTTGAAAGGTCATTGGCAATGGGTTTCCTTTTCCTAGGGACGTACTGAAGGGTACAATTGTATTTAGCCTTGCCTGCGAAGCATTGGCGTTGACGGGCTGACCAGGCGTTGGATTGTTGAATGAAGGCATCCACCAGAGGGATTTGCTCAGTGCGATTAATGAAGGGTACAGCTTCGAAGAAGTGGCGAAAGTGAAATACAGCCAAGTGTACCACCAGCAATTCGCAATCAAGGGTAGAGTAGCTCTGTTCTGCCTTGGCCAGTTTCCATCTGAAGAAGACAATGGGTGGAGAGAAAAAGTGCATGTGACACAGGGAAAGTGATAGCAGTAGTGTTGTATAGGTAATTTTTTTATGTTGCAGAAGACCGCTACTTGAATTTTGACCCACCTTCAGATCTTTTGGCTTTCCCTTGTTGGACCCGTAGAGGGTGGCAAGAGTGGCGGCAAAGGCTGGCAGGAAGCAGTAATAATAGTTGATCAAGCCCAAAAATTCTTTCAGTACTCTCACGGTCGATGGCGTTGGGTAGTTCTGAATGGCTGCTACCTTCTCGGTGAGCTACATCAACCAAGAGGTGGAAGTGGGAAATCCGAACACATGATTAGCCCTGTGACGTCAGCAACGAGAAACTTCCTAATAGGATTTGAAAACTTCAAAACAAAAATATGACGGTTTCATAGCCGTGGGTGGGTATCGCAGATTCGTTGGCCGCTACCAGGCAGATGTCGGCAGATTTAGACAGCTGCTTATATGCTTTTGGCACTAACAACCATTCGCAAATTTCTTCGCAGCAGCCGAAAATCTTAAGTGGTAGTTGCAAAACTGCTTCCCAAGGGCATCGTTAAGCAGCTGGAGATGTCTGTGGTTGGGCATAAGCGAGAGGTGGTATATGTGGGTGGTGTGTGGCTTTGATGACGCTCTTGCATGTCTCAGGGTGAGCGTCCATGCCTTACTGCATTCATGTTAACTTCGGTCAGTGTTGAATAGTTGTCCACTTCATCAGGAGTGGAGGTGTTGATGGTAGTCTGGAAGGTGGTAATGTGGCTGTCAGTAAGGGCATCGAATTGGTTCGTCAGGTCCTTCAAGGGAAAAATATAGACGTCAGGGATGGCAGCACAATCATGTTCAGGTAGGCGCCATATCTAAAGTGCACAAAGTAGATTCATTTCATGAGGTGAGCTGTCATTGGCAGGTTGCAGGCCAGCAATACTGGTCCTTTCTTTGAGTGTTAGCAAAGCCTTCTGTGCCCCCAACAGTTGCTGAGAGAGCTGAGAATGTTACGCTGTGCAGGCTGCCACTGATGGTGAGTATTGCTCCAAGAGACATGATTTAAGGTCTTCCTACATTATGGGGGTATCGCCTTGTTCGCACAGCCAATCAGAGATTTCGAGGAAAGTGTTCCCGAAGATAGCCGAAAGAACATAATCAGCTTTGGTACTATACTAAGGCACTCCCTTTATGCGAAACTGGACTTCAGCACGTTGGAACCAAGCGAACGCTTCTCCTCCTGCGAAGGACAGTAGTTTCAGGGGTGTGTCGTTAAGAGTATGGCATCATCCAACAATAAGGCACGGCAGTGAGGGGACAGGAGGTGTGAGTTGAAAACTCTGGTGGTCACCAATGTGCCGTCAAATAGTTAGGTTGTAACTGAGAGACGCTCGTGAATGCAACAGAACTTCATTTGGTTGGAGTTTGAGTATTTATACAATCCGTTCAAGTTAAGAACGACACAAAAAATCAAACACTATGGTGCAGGGAAAATACAATAATGAACCAGTTATCAGTGAAAAGGAAGAGTGATAATGACGATATACAAAAAAATCAAAAATACTATTATAGTTTATTAGTGTGTGTGATAGACGTGCTTCTATCTTGAAGTAAATTCATAATTCCTGAAAAATCTTTCATCTTTCACTCATATATTTCATATTTTGTATTGTGTCTACTATTGTTTTGTAAGAAAATTCATAATCCCCCCAAAAATAATTAAA
>NC_090753.1:7725913-7753413 GCF_036898095.1 Palaemon carinicauda
AAGAGACTGGCAGTGATGACCAGATAAAGGGTTTCCAAACTTATGGATCAGACAGAACAAATAGGAATCAAGGGCGAACCGCAATATATGGAAGAGACATAAATTAAGGAAAAGTCTGTGAAAAATACAGCAACACAGAATGTGAATTGATTGCGGTAGAATTTGAATTTGAAAAACTAGTAAATATTGTAGTTTATAGACCCCCAAATACAAAGGAGTTTGACATAATAGAAAAAATAGACGATATATGTAGAAACCATAAAGGCTAGAAATTACTCCTATCCGGAAATTTTAACTTTCCTTCCGTGGTTTGGAAAGAATGGATAGAGGAAAGTGGTTGCATGTATACATATAAAAAAGAGAGTAATAGTAGCGCAGAAGATAAGAGGCAATTTGAAAAGCTTCATAATAAGCTACAACATAATATGCAACAAATAAACCACATTCCAACAAGAAAGGAAAATGTCCTAGATCTAGTAATTGTAAATGAGGTGAATTATGTTAAAGAATTAATAGTGTATAACAAGGGAATTTCAGACCACAATGTCATAGATTTAATAGTCCATTCCAAAGCAAGTGATCGCAGAATTAATCAATGCACAAAACTTTGGGAAGGATATGGAAAATATAATTTTTATAGTAAGATTACAAAATGGTCAGAAATAATTGAAGAACCGAGCAAAGAATGGAAAGATGTATTTGTAACTAATAATATACAGGTAAATACAGATATACTGTACAAAATACTGGGGAAAATTGTTGAAAAATATGTACCGAAAAAAAAACAATAAACAAAAGACATGCATACCATGAGACAGAAGGATCTCATTTCAGAAACTTAGAAAGTGGAAGAAAAATCTTGCAAAAGAAAAAAATCTGTGGAAAGTGATGGAAATAAAATGTAAGATAGAAAATGCAGAACAAAAGATTATAAAGTAAAAAAAAAATGAAAAAATGGACTTAGAAGAAAGGACACTTCAAAATAAAAAAAAACCCAAAGTACTTTACTCTTATGCAAAAAAGATGAATAAAGGGGGATTAGAAATAAGCCCTCTAAGAATTGAAGGACAGCTAACGAATGAGAAAAAAGGTATTATGCAACATATTACCAGAAAAATATTAGAGTGAGTTTACGCCAATAATTGCGAATGAGAATAATGAAACAGAAATGAGAGAAGAAAATGTTGAATATCTAACAGATATAGATATTAATGAAGCAGATATTGTCAAGGCTATAAACGAAATTAGAAATGTACGGCTGCCGGACCAGATGGAGTTCCAGCGATTTTGTTAAAAAAAACTGCAAACACCATCGCGAAGCCGCTTGCAATACTGCTAAAACAAAGTGTAGATATGAACAAGATATATGTTAAAAATAAATTAGATTATAAAAACCCTATCTTCAAAAGTGGATCAAGTCTAGAGGCAAGCAATTATAGACCTGTTACTCTAACATCACATATTATGAAAGTGTTTGAGAGGGTAATAAAGAAGAAAAAAATGAATCATTTGGTTGAAAATAATTTGTTTAATATAGGTCAACACGGTTTCGTGCCCGGAAAAAGTACACAAACCCAACTGATAGCACAATATGAAAACATATACAAAAATATGATAAATGAAAAAGACACAGATGTTATCTATCTGGATTCTGCAAAAGCCTATGACAAGATAGACCATAATATATTGGAGAAAAAAATGGGAAAGCATAATATTGTGGGAAAGATAGGAAAATGGGTAAAATAATTCCTGCAAAACAGAAAACAGATAGGGGTTGCAAATGACGAGAAATCAGATGAAGCTCAGGAAATATCTAGCGTGGCACAAGATACGGTATTAGCTGCACGGCTGTTTGTTATTATGATCTCAGACATAGACTGTGATGTTGAAAACTCTGTACTGAGAAGTTTTGCCGATGACACAAGAATAAGTTGAGAAATTACTTGTGATGAAGATAGGAACTCACTTCAAAGAGATCTAAACAAAATATATGAATGGGCGGAGATAAATAGGATGGTATTTAACTCCGATAAATTCGAATCAATAAATTATGGAAACAAAAAGAATGGTATATGCATACATTGGACCTAATAACGAGACAATCACAAACAAGGAAGCAATTAAAGACCTTGGTGTAATGTTGAATAGGAATATATTATGCAACGACCAAATAGCAACACTGTTGGCTAAAGGTAAAGCAAAAATGGGAATGTTATTCAGACACTTTAAAACAAGAAAAGCTGAACACATGATTATGCTTTACAAAATTTATGTACGTAGTACACTCGAGTACTGCAATGTGATATGGTACCCACACTACCAAAAGGATATGGCACAAATAGAGAATGTACAAAGGTCCTATACTGCTAGAATAGAAGAAGTTAAGGACCTTGACTACTGGGAAAGACTGAAATTTTTAAAACTTTACAGTCTAGAAAGGAGGAGAGAACGCTACATGATAATACAACCATGGAAGCAAGTAGAAGGAATTACTTAAAACATCATGGGGCTAAAAATATCAGAAAGAGCAAGCCGAGGTAGATTAATAGTGCCAAAACATATACTAGGAAAACTAAGAAAGGGGCACAGGACATTAATCCACTACGCACCAGCATCGATAATGCAGCGACTATTTAATGTGCTGCCAGCTCATCTAAGAAACATATCAAGAGTGAGCGTAGATGTTTTCAAGAATAAGCTCGATAAATACCTAAGATGCATCCCAGACCATCTAAGACTAGAAGATGCAAAATACACCAGAAGATGCATTAGCAACTCTCTGGTGGATATACGAGGTGCCTCAAACTATGGTGACATATTTATCTAATGACCCAATTATAAATGATGGTGAAATTACTTGCCTTGTAAAAAAAAAAAAAAAAAAAAAAAACAATATACAGAAAAACTATCATTTAATGTAGTTAAACAAATATATTTCAAAATCGAAAATTCATATAACATTTCCTCTAAAAATAAATCATTATCGTGTCCAGATAGAGACAACAACGAAAATATTATATGGACTATAAATAATAATCACCTCATTTCTTCATTGGAATCAACAATATATTTGAAAAAAAAAAACTGAATAGTCAAATGAATATAAAAAATATTACTTGTTCAGTCTATGATATAATTCAACCTTATATTATTAGACAAAATCATTTCACATTAAATGATGAAAAGTTTTACGTGTTTAATAATAATAATAAAAAATTCTTTTGGTAATTATCATACAAAAATGAAAATTATTGAGCAAGTTATTGATTAGATATACCCTTTAATTGGTTTCTATTATTTAAACATCTCGGTTTTCTTGTAATAAATTATCCTCATTGGTTGGAATTTTTTCATCAAATTTATTGGCCTGTAAAAGTTCATCTTTTTGATCAATTTGATCGTCGGGTTCATTTGTTTTCTGAAATTCCTTATTGAAAGTTTCCACAATTATTTGTTTCATGTCTTCCTTAAAAAATGTTGCGTGATTAAAATAAGGGGGGTATGATATTTTAATAGATTCTAGATCAGATTTGATTACATTTTCTTCGCCTTGTAATCTATCAATAAAATACCAAGCATGCACTGAGTGTCCGGAAAATTTATTATCTTTCTTACTAAAGTCTAATCTCATAAGTATAATTTTATATGTATTAATAAATAATATAACTCCTACGATAATATACAACAACAACATGAAGAATAAAATGTATAAATATTAGAGCCTCCAATTATAACGGAAAGTGTTAAAGGAGATATAAGCAAAATAATCTCTGGTAATCCATGTATTTTATTAAGTGTATCCATTTTTTAAATATTATTATATCCTTTATAATGTCTTGTCATTTTTTTTATGTTTACGCTCAGGAATAGGGAAAAAGAATAATCAATTTGTATTTTGAAAAAGATAATATAGTACATACATGCATATTTAATTGAAAATGCTTAAAACCATTTCTTAATGAAAATTTTTCTTTATTAAATTCTATATAGATTTGGTTAATTAAAATGAATAAATAAATAATATACATGTATATATACATAAATAAATTTTGATTACCACCAATATAAGCTGGTAGTGATTATATTTATGAATAACAATGAAATTTTAAAAAAAACCTGGCGCCATATATACCAATTTTGAATAAAACCATAACAATGAATGATAAGACGAAAACTCAAATAAAATATTTAATACTCAAAGAAAAAAAAAATAAATGTACAGGAGAATTAATTTGTTTTAAATGTAAGAGGACAAACGAAAGTGAATATCATTTAGAACAGGCCCCTTCAATTTCAAACATTTCTGATGAATTGATAGAAATTCGTCATTGTTGTAAAAGTTGTAAATTAGAATGATTCTATTTGTTTTTATCATAACTAAAACTCATAATAAATGATTAATGATATAAATAAAACACGACTAATATAAATAGAATTACTTTATCTTTATTAAACAATTATTGTATTTTAGATACAGGGGTATATCCTGCCCATGTTCCAATTTTTTTGTAACAAAATTATTGAACAATACATAGATATTTGTACCCTTGTTGTTTTTTATTCTACTAATTAAATTTCCAAATCGTTATTGTTTTAACAATCTAAATCTATTTATAGGTGATGTTGGGGACTTTTATTTATGTTCATGGGAATATTTGTTTAAATTGCCAATTAAATGTGTTTCTTTTTATATAATGGGGTATTGTGATGATTAAACAAAACAAAATATTAATAAAAAAAACTCAAGATTACTAACTACTATCACAATAATGGAAACATTGAAATGATAATATTCACCACCAAATATATATGAAATTGATATATTTTCAGTTTTATTAAATCTAACCCAACACATGGAAATAATGTTTTCTCAATAAAAGGTAAAGTATATGAAAATAAAAAAAAATCATGAATAAAAACAGTTTTTATTTTGAAGCATGTCTTTATTTAACACAGCATTTATTTTTTTTAATATCATAAATATAATTGTTTCTTATTATTTTATCAATTAATCCTATAAAGGGGTGGTTATCAAAAGTACTCTTATAAGAACCTACGGGTTGAATATCCTTATACATTGTAGAATTTGCTGATATTGATGTGCAATAAAAACATGGACACAAGCAAATAGAACAAAAATAGCCTTCAAATTCTTCCCAATTTTCATTAATATCCTGAAGTGGCTTGAAATTATCAATTATATTTACACAAAAATAATCGTGGTATCGATGGGGCCTAGTCGCCCAGCCTGGATCAGATACATAACGTATACATTCTTTACAAATAACTCTCCCAGTACTTTCACAAACACATCCAGAACCAATAATTACATTATCAGATTTTTTTTTTAGTTTATAAAAATTTTTCATAAAGTCATAATATGTTAATTCTGGAATATCGCTGATATTGTCATTATTATCATCATTATTATCATTTTTTGGTTGTAGTGTTTTAGCATAAACTTTCCATCGAATATCAGCATCAACTGTAAAAAATATTGCATATGGAAGGGAGAAAGACTTCGGCTCAAAATTAAAAGTAATATTCTGATTTTCGATAAAGTTTTTCCAAGACTTGGGATCTAAATACAATTTATCAAATATCAAACCAAGACAAACTGCACAAGGCCTTAATTTTATTTTCAAAATATTGTCGTCTTGATATAGCACACGAAAAAAAAAATTCCACAATCACTTGAAATGTTTACGTTATGTTCACCATCAAATTTTAATGGCCAATCTGTATGAAATTTATCTACCATTATCAATTTATTCTAGATACTAAGTTCACCAACAACCTCAATGGAAAATAAAGTCTTTCTTCATAAAATATATACAAAAAAGGAAAAGAAAATTATGTATTTGGAACAAGATCATTTGTAATTATTTCTTATTCGTCCTCTTTATGAGTTAAATTATTGTTTACTATAGTATCAACCAAGTTTGAATAGAATTTTTTAAAGTAAGATACATATCTGAAAGAAGAATAATAATTAAAAATTCCCTTAATTTACTCAAGCGAAAAATTAGCTGATACTGTAGTAAAATGAAAACAATGACATAAACAGTATTTACAATAATAATGATGATAATTATTAATTATATACACAAATATATTGAAATATTTTTCTTCTTCTGGGCCAAAACGCCTAAATATTGGTAAAGATTCAAAGTGTCTTATGTGAAAATAATTTGTGTATCTGTGCCTCCTACTAACACAGTTTGGTTCGATTGTATAATGCATACACTTTTCACATACAACATTCCACGTTTTTGTACACAAATATCCAGTATAAACAATTACATTATCAGATTTTTCTTTTGGTTTATAAAATTTCTTTACAAAATCGTAGTGTGTTAATTCTGGAATATTGCTGATATTGCCGTTATTTCTAATAATATATTCTCGCATTTTAGAATAAACTCTTCATCGAATATCAGCATCAATGGTAAATAATAATACATATGGGAAAGGCAAAGAATTATCTTTTAAATCAATATCAATAATCTTATCATTATCAATAAATTCTTTCCAAGTTGGGGAGCCTAAATGTAATATTTTAAACATATGAAAAAGCCAAAATGCACGATATAATAATCTTATTTTCAAACGGTTGTCATCTCAATATAACACGTGAAAAAAAAAATCCACAATCACTAGAAATATCTACATTCTATTGGCCATTAAAATTTAAGAGCCATAATATATCATTAGGATTGGGATTAGTATTCATTTCAAATTTACTACCACTACTACTACACCCAAAAAATCAAATTGTAACAATAGCATGTTAAGTGAATCGTAATGTTATATTATATTTTTATTATTATCATCAGTATTATTGTTACTCTAAAACCATAATTATAATACAAATTCTTATCAATTAATAATTTTATGAAATGATTATCAAGTATGGAAATATTTTTGAGAATAGTTTAAACTAAATATAGATTAGATTTTCTGTATCTTCACCAGAAAATAATAACTCATCGTTGATGTAATTATTAATGGTATAGTCTTCTTCATTCATGAAATTCTATGTTGGTACTTTGTGATTTGTTCCTTTTTACATCATTATCACAAAAATATATGCAAAAGAGAAAAAATAAATTGTGTATTCGGAACAAGATCATTTTTAATTATTTCTTATTCGTCCTCTTTATCACGACCATATCCGGAATAACGGACTGAAACGTATGAGTTGAATTATTGCTTACTATAGTATCAACCAAGTTTGAATAGAATTTTCTAAATTAATATGTATATTTGAAACGAAAATAATTATGAAATTTCTTTAATTTGCTCAAGCGGAAATTAGTTGATACTGTATTAAAATGAAAACAAGGACGTAAGCAGTATTTACAATAATGATGACGATAATGATCAATCATAAACACAAATATTCTAAAATTTTGTTCTTCTTCTAGGCCAAAAGTATTAAATATTGGTAAAGATTCAATGTGTCTCATGTGAAAATAATTTGTGAATCTGTGCCTCCTACTAACCCAGTTTGGTTCGATTGTATAATGCATACACTCTTCACATACAACATTCCATGTTTTTGTACAATAATATCCAGTATAAACAATTACATTATTAGATTTTTCTTTTGGTTTATAAAATGTCTTTGCAAAATCGTAAGGTGTTAATTCTGGAATATTGCTGATATTGTCGTTATTTTTAATAATATATTCTCGCATTTTAGAATAAACTCTCCATCGAATATCAGCATCAACGGTAAATAATAATACATATGGGAAAGGCAAAGAATTATCTTTTAAATCTATATCAATAATCTTATCATTATCAATAAATTCTTTCCAAGTTGTGGAGCCCAAAGGTAATTTTTTAAACATATGAAAAAGCCAAAATGCACGATATAATAATCTTATTTTCAAACGGTTATCATCTCGATATAACACGTGAAAAAAAAAATCAACAATCTCTAGAAATATCTACATTCCATTGGCCATTAAAATTTAAGGGCCATAATATATGATTATGAGTGTATATAGGATTAGTATTCATTTCAAATTTACTACTACGCCCAAAACTTCAAATTGTAACAATAGTATGTTAAGTGAATCGTAATGTTATTATATTTATATTATCATCATCAGTATTATTGTTACTATAAGACCATAATTATAATACAGATTCTTATCAATTAATAATTTTATGAAATGATTATCAGGTATGGAAATATTTTTGAAAATAGTTTAAACTAAATATAAATTAGATTTTCTGCATCTTCGTCAGAAAATAATAACTCATCGTTGGAGTAATTATTAATGGTATAGTCTTCTTCATTCATAAATTCTATATCATTATTAATATTTTTATTATCATCATCATCATCATCTATTATATTTATATTATCATCACAATAATATTTTTCTTTCTCTGGTTCACGAATAATAAAACACTAGTCTTTCACTTTACTTAGCGCTGCTAAATTTCCAATTATTTTCCTTTTTCTATTTCTTTGTATTTCTTTAACAATATTTCCATACTTGAGTTCACCGAATAATATTTTAATGGGTTTGTCAGACAGAGAATAATTTTCGTCGGTCACTATCTTTTCAGTGCCTTCTGTAACGTAATTTTTAAATTTTTCTAAAATCAATTGAATGTGGTTCTTTTCGGAATTCAGGCTATTTCCTCGATTTAAATAATGTTTATTAAGTAACTTAATGGATCTATGTTCCAATAAGCGTGCAGTCATATTCGCGGCGATATATGGATTTTTGTTTATCGAACATAATAAAGTTAATGTTCGCGTTGACCAATCTGCTCTTAAAGAATGTAACCCGCCCCCTTTATATTATTCTATTCTTCTTCTTCTTCCCCATCATACTCTTCTTCTTCTTCTTCATCATTATTAATATTGTTATTATCTTCGTCGGAGTTATCTTGATCTCGTTCGACAAATAATTTATCGACTGCCCACTGCAAACATTTACGAAATGCCTTTCTACATGCTGGATAATTTGAACCAGTAAATATTTTTGTGTCTAGAAAATCTTTAGATTCTTTATTTTGATTATTTATTAGCAACTTTTCAATCTCCAATGCCAAATATGGAATTAAATGTTTTTTGTAATATAAAGTTGGAGCACCTTGGAATAAAACAACATTTCTCATTTGACATCCTTTTCCTTTTCTAACTGGTATGATAATCATATCTTTTGAATATCCTTGTGCTATATCTCTAAATGTTAAAGAATCTGCTCCTGCTGATCTTAATCCAGAATAATATATTAAAAAAGCTTATTGGGACAAGTTTTATATAATCTTACTATACATAAAGCAATTTCTCCATGAGTAAATTGGAGTTTATTGGAAATAGTGCCGTTGCATGCTGTATACTTATTTTTCCCCATAAAAATTTGGGTTTTGGTCTTGCCATTTCTTGCCCCGTTGTTGGGACAATAATATTTTTATTAAGAACGCGAATTTCAGTTGCTATAGTTTGGTATTGTTTTATTCCATTATTTAAATGATCATCAACCTATTTTTCAATCATTTCTGGTGATATTAGAGATTCTTTTCCATAATGATGTAATTTTCAGCTACAGAACTTTAAAATCATTGATTTGTAATTTTTTACTACCTTCTCTTGATATTTTTATCGGTCTGGTAATTGGCATTCCAATACGAATACGCCCAGTTCTTGGATTAAAATTATTCATTGCATATGGTTTGTTATAATTTTCGCAAATTTGTTTTACATTAGATGCATTTAAATAATTTGATAAATTATCTAAAAATTTAATATCCCCCCAAAACATGGCGTAATATAGGTTTCATTTTCACCAATATTATCATTGTTAATTTTTCCATTCTTTTTTAATATTGGGAAATAATATTTGATATAATAATAACTTTATCTTATGTCTACAGTGAATATTTAAATTTAGTATAAAAATTAAGTACTTCTTAATACATATAAAATATGAACACACTTAAAATTTACTTTAGTTTAACGTATAAGGAAACATGTTAGCCAACCGACAAAACAAATAATAAAAAAAAAAAGAAAAGGAGATTATTCAATTTATCCAAAAAAAAAAGGAATTATATAAAAACCATAACTTGTGTTCTGCTTTGTTTTCTGTCATTGCTAAAATAGAAAAAGGATCTAAGAAAGGAAATGTTGGTATCGGTGTTCATGGTATCATTAAAACTCTAGCGCCATTGGTAAATGGTGCTAATGGTATTACTGCCCAATATATTAATAATCTGTAGTTATTGGATGCTATCAACCAACACCCACCAGCAGAATATAAAGTTAAAGTTGCAGTGGGAATATATGCAAGAGGGGAAAAATTAGGCATACAATTATCAGATGATTATATAACAAGAAGCCTATCAGATTCCTCAAAAGCCATACAACGCATCAATAATTTTTTTTTTTTAAAACCCACATGAATAATGTTATGGATCCAAAAATAGGAAATGATGTAAAACTTTATATTTCGGGCGTTACAAAATTGGATGATGATATTTGGAAAGAACATTTTGAAGAATATGGACGCGGAGAGTTTTCCATAAACCAAATAGAAAAATTACCGTAAGCCTAATTGGTGGGGATTATTCAAAACTGCCTAAAAGTACCATTTCTTATGAAGTTGGAGCTGATATACATCAAATACATCTTAATGATGGTGACTATTTAGTTGTTGCTATTCCGAAAAATATTGCTTCATTTGATGAATTAATGAAATTAAACGAAGAAATCAATTGGGGATCATTACATCATACTTTCAAAGAAAAAATTTCTACTAAATTAGTTCTACTAACATTCAATGTAAAATATAACTCTCTGAATCTAAACGAAGCACTTCAGTTGGCTGGCCCAGAAGCAACGTGGAATCTATCATATTTATTGGATGAAAACGAGACATTTCAAAGATTTTAAAAAACAAAGATTTTAAATGTCAAAATATCCTGTTAACTACGAGCTATGAAATAACAGTAAATGTCCGTGGAGTTTCAAGTTCTTCTGTTTCTGCTTTACTTTGTTATGATTCTGTTAACAATAAAATTATAACCGATATAAATAGGCCCTTTTTATATGGTATTTTAACAAAAAATTGAATGGTGAATGATATGGGCGTTATGATGAATCCAGAATAATTATAAAGATTATAATAATAATGTTTTTTTTAATAATTATATATTAATGTCTATTTTATTATTATAATTAAGAAGTATATATTTCAAGTGTCTTAAATTTTCTCATTAAATACATTTAATATGGAAATGACAGGTCCTTGTTTATCTTATAAGAAATTGGGTAATGATAATAAAATGACAAAATTTAAGGCTAAATTCCTAAAAATCCCCATAAATTATGTATCTATTGATTTGAAAATATACCCCGCGAAGTATTTTACCCGTTCATATTATAACATCAAATCCAATGAATCATTGGAATATTTTCCCAGAACTTTCGAAACACCAATCATTTTACAAAAATGTGCCTACTAAATTTAAAATTGAATTCATAAAAATTTTACTAAATAAACTAAACAGAAAATTTGAAACTGTTAATGATAAATATATATATGATTATGGGAATAATAGTAATGATAATGATATAGTTTATGAAAACAATAAAAATTGCTATATCAAACAAATATCAAATGAGGAAAAAAAACTTATTCACTGTATTATAGGAGGCAACATCATATTATCTGCTTATAAAAATAAATATCACCAAATATTTCTGTCATGTTCTTATCCTTGTTTTATAAAGTTTTGTTATTTACACGGCAATCGAATTCAGAAACATACTTTTGAATTACGATTTAAATGTACTTTGTAAAAGTGTTTTTAAACAGTCCCCACTAAGTTGACCGTCCATTAGTTGTCTCTTTAATTTAACATTTTTTTGTAAGAAGATAAAACTTTATTTTTCTGTTGTCTAGTGCCTCTAATTTCATATTCAACTTTTCCAATTTGTTCATTATTATTATTTGGATTAGTTAAGATTACAGGATTCATTTTTATTTTATTTGTTGAACCCTTAGGGCGACCTTTGTTGCGGTTATTGGGCGAAGAAACCGACGACCTTCTTTGTCTTGGTGTTCTTTGTTTATTTTTACTCGTACTTGCCTTTCTGCTTCTTGTGCCCTGGCCACTGGTACTTTTTCTTCTAGTTCTATTTCTTTCGTTTTTATCATTACTACTTGTACTTGTCTTTCTATTTTTTTTATTTTTGCGGATACTGACCCTTCTTTTCATCTCCCTTAATGCTTACTGGATGTATTAGAATTTCTGCGCTTTCGAATATTACATTCACTACAATATTTTTTGTTTTTCGTTTCCTCTATTGGTTGTTGGGAAGAGTTGGGTAATACCATTTGATTATTATTATTAGTCAAAGGGGGGTGGAAAATTTGGTGGTGGTGGTGGTGGTGGTGATGATATTGGTAACAGAGACTGCTGAAAACTATTATTATTATTATTAAAAGTGATTGCTGCCTCAGTGGCGTTAATCTTGTAATTAACTTTTTCTATTGTTCTTATTATCTTCTTCTCTTCATTTGAACAATCCGTCAGTAACTGGGAAAGGGACATATCAATAGGAAGGTGATGAAGACCATATCATTCACAATTTGTCTTTAATATATCACAACACATTGTAAAAGTACAGATAATATGTACAAAGTATAAAACACTATCACAATGTTAGTGCACACAAAGTAATTGTCACTTTTATACAAAATTTATAAATTACGTGGAGTTAAGTTTAACACATCCTTCGACTCAACCGGTTTCGAGCAGTGAGAAGGTTTTCTGCTCATTGTCAAGAGTGAACTGAAATGCAGGTGTGGTTTTGATGGCTTATATACGGAGTCCTGCTACGAGATTCCATCTTTACTGGTTAAGAACCGCCCTAGGGCGGAGACTGTTAATCCTATTGGGTGGTGGTCTCTGCCTCGCCGGGATGTTTGGTGGGATTACTGGCTCTGGTTCTGTCAGGAGATAATCCCTGTTTTGACCTTCAGCTATATCAGTCCTGTCATAGTTGTTATTGCCTGGACTATTGTTGATAGTGGACCTTATACATGTTGGCAATAAGGTCCCTTCTTGCGTGGTGTTGAGGTTAGGTCTTTGTTGTTGAATAAAAAGAGCTTCCATTATCCGGAGACGTCTACTGTCAGGGGCATGGCCGATGATTGTTACATTTTTCACTATATGCTCCCTTGTTGTCTTGAAATTATGTTTTTGGAGGCAATGCATTTTTATTGCACCCTGTTGCACGTGGCAAGATAATCTCTTAGAAAGACGCATCGTCGTCATCCCGATGTAGGTGCCAGGACATTCCTGGACGGGGCATTTATATCGGTACACTACGTTCGTCTTTTTCAAGTCATCTTGCATGGCAGGGGCAGGGTTGTTTTTCATTATCAAGTCTCGTGTTTTTGCTGATTGGTAATAAATTATGAGGTTGATTTCAGTATCCTCTGCCGTGGCAAAAACGTTGTTTTTTATTATATTTTTCATAATCTTTTCTTCTTCGTTGTAGTTTACGCTCATAATGCCTTTATAGTAAAGATTTATTTTTGCTGGCGTGTTGGTATCATTAGGGCCTTCATTCTGGTACCATTTCTCGATTTCTTTTTTAATTTGCCGATTAATGTCCTTATTCGTGAAGCCATTATTCACCAGAATTTTAGTAACTCTGTCAAGTTCCTCGTGGGTGCCTCTCCACGAAGAACAGTGAGAAATGGCTCTCCGAATAAAAGCCTTAATGGTGGCAGTTTTATACCGACTAGGGCACTCGCTGTCACCATTCAGACATAGGCCGAGATTCGTTGGTTTTACGTACACCGAGGTACTAAAACTATCATTGCTTGTTTCTACAAGGACATCAAGGAAGGGGAGACGTCCTTGGAGGCTGTGCTCTAGGGTGAACCTGAGCGAGCTGCATTCCTCGAAAATTCGGCGAAGTTCTTCTATGCTCTCCTGATTGGCCGTTTTTATGAAAGTATCGTCAATGTAGCGTACATAGAGGTCTGGTTTACTGATTTTTCGAAAAACTCTCTCCTCGACTACTCCCATATAAAAATTAGCAAAGAGGACGCCTAAAGGGGACCCCATAGCGACTCCATCTTTCTGAATAAATATATGGCCCTTATGGGTAGTGAAAGGGGCTTTCTTGGTGCATATTTCTAATAGTGCACGGAGAGAGGCCTCGGGGATGTTGAGGGTGGGTGTCGTTGTATCCCTATAAACTCTGTCCATTATGAATTTTATTGTTTCATTCACGGGAACGTTAGTAAATAGGGACTCGACATCCATGGAGGCAATAACTCCGTCACTTGTGGAATTTCTCAGTTTTTCTAGGAATTCTGCTGATGATGTCACACAATATTTATTGGGGATATAGGGTGTGAGTAAGGTGTTCAGTCTCTTAGCAAGCTGGTATGTAGGGGCAGGGCACTGGCTGATAATAGGCCTGAGAGGGTTCCCTTGCTTGTGCGTTTTTACATTTCCGTATAAGTAGCCGAGCCCAAAATCACCTGAAATAGGTGGCAAATGGACGGCGTTGGTGGCAGCATTAATGGTTTGTATAATGCTGTTTGCTTCCCTCTTGATATCCTCAGTGGGGTTGCGGGACAATCGTTCAAATTTTGAGGTATCAGCCAAAATTTGATCTAGTTTCTCATGGTACTCCTCTGTATTTATGAGAACGAAGGCGGCAGTTTTATCTGCACGGCGTACAGTGATGCCTTCTTGCAATCTAAGAGCCTTGGCAGCATCTCTCATCTCCTTCGTGACAATCCCACTCCGGTATTGGCCACGGTCAGTGAGGGCTTCTGCCAAGAGTAGGGGTTGGAGGGCATCAGTCGTCCGTAGGGCACCTCTACGTTCATTTTCTTGTATGGTGTCAAGGAGGAGCTCGATTGGAAATCGAGCTCCTCCTTGACACCATACAAGAAAATGAACGTAGAGGTGCCCTACGGACGACTGATGCCCTCCAACCCCTACTCTTGGCAGAAGCCCTCACTGACCGTGGCCAATACCGGAGTGGGATTGTCACGAAGGAGATGAGAGATGCTGCCAAGGCTCTTAGATTGCAAGAAGGCATCACTGTACGCCGTGCAGATAAAACTGCCGCCTTCGTTCTCATAAATACAGAGGAGTACCATGAGAAACTAGATCAAATTTTGGCTGATACCTCAAAATTTGAACGATTGTCCCGCAACCCCACTGAGGATATCAAGAGGGAAGCAAACAGCATTATACAAACCATTAATGCTGCCACCAACGCCGTCCATTTGCCACCTATTTCAGGTGATTTTGGGCTCGGCTACTTATACGGAAATGTAAAAACGCACAAGCAAGGGAACCCTCTCAGGCCTATTATCAGCCAGTGCCCTGCCCCTACATACCAGCTTGCTAAGAGACTGAACACCTTACTCACACCCTATATCCCCAATAAATATTGTGTGACATCATCAGCAGAATTCCTAGAAAAACTGAGAAATTCCACAAGTGACGGAGTTATTGCCTCCATGGATGTCGAGTCCCTATTTACTAACGTTCCCGTGAATGAAACAATAAAATTCATAATGGACAGAGTTTATAGGGATACAACGACACCCACCCTCAACATCCCCGAGGCCTCTCTCCGTGCACTATTAGAAATATGCACCAAGAAAGCCCCTTTCACTACCCATAAGGGCCATATATTTATTCAGAAAGATGGAGTCGCTATGGGGTCCCCTTTAGGCGTCCTCTTTGCTAATTTTTATATGGGAGTAGTCGAGGAGAGAGTTTTTCGAAAAATCAGTAAACCAGACCTCTATGTACGCTACATTGACGATACTTTCATAAAAACGGCCAATCAGGAGAGCATAGAAGAACTTCGCCGAATTTTCGAGGAATGCAGCTCGCTCAGGTTCACCCTAGAGCACAGCCTCCAAGGACGTCTCCCCTTCCTTGATGTCCTTGTAGAAACAAGCAATGATAGTTTTAGTACCTCGGTGTACGTAAAACCAACGAATCTCGGCCTATGTCTGAATGGTGACAGCGAGTGCCCTAGTCGGTATAAAACTGCCACCATTAAGGCTTTTATTCGGAGAACCATTTCTCACTGTTCTTCGTGGAGAGGCACCCACGAGGAACTTGACAGAGTTACTAAAATTCTGGTGAATAATGGCTTCACGAATAAGGACATTAATCGGCAAATTAAAAAAGAAATCGAGAAATGGTACCAGAATGAAGGCCCTAATGATACCAACACGCCAGCAAAAATAAATCTTTACTATAAAGGCATTATGAGCGTAAACTACAACGAAGAAGAAAAGATTATGAAAAATATAATAAAAAACAACGTTTTTGCCACAGCAGAGGATACTGAAATCAACCTCATAATTTATTACCAATCAGCAAAAACACGAGACTTGATAATGAAAAACAACCCTGCCCCTGCCATGCAAGATGACTTGAAAAAGACGAACGTAGTGTACCGATATAAATGCCCCGTCCAGGAATGTCCTGGCACCTACATCGGGATGACGACGATGCGTCTTTCTAAGAGATTATCTTGCCACGTGCAACAGGGTGCAATAAAAATGCATTGCCTCCAAAAACATAATTTCAAGACAACAAGGGAGCATATAGTGAAAAATGTAACAATCATCGGCCATGCCCCTGACAGTAGACGTCTCCGGATAATGGAAGCTCTTTTTATTCAACAACAAAGACCTAACCTCAACACCACGCAAGAAGGGACCTTATTGCCAACATGTATAAGGTCCACTATCAACAATAGTCCAGGCAATAACAACTATGACAGGACTGATATAGCTGAAGGTCAAAACAGGGATTATCTCCTGACAGAACCAGAGCCAGTAATCCCACCAAACATCCCGGCGAGGCAGAGACCACCACCCAATAGGATTAACAGTCTCCGCCCTAGGGCGGTTCTTAACCAGTAAAGATGGAATCTCGTAGCAGGACTCCGTATATAAGCCATCAAAACCACACCTGCATTTCAGTTCACTCTTGACAATGAGCAGAAAACCTTCTCACTGCTCGAAACCGGTTGAGTCGAAGGATGTGTTAAACTTAACTCCACGTAATTTATAAATTTTGTATAAAAGTGACAATTACTTTGTGTGCACTAACATTGTGATAGTGTTTTATACTTTGTACATATTATCTGTACTTTTACAATGTGTTGTGATATATTAAAGACAAATTGTGAATGATATGGTCTTCATCACCTTCCTATTGATATGTCCCTTTCCCAGTTACTGACGGATTGTTCAAATGAAGAGAAGAAGATAATAAGAACAATAGAAAAAGTTAATTACAAGATTAACGCCACTGAGGCAGCAATCACTTTTAATAAAACCTGCTTAAAAGAGGGTCTACTCCCAAAATATATTATTATTATTATTATTATTATTATTATCATTATTATTATTATTATTATTATTATTTCCAGTAAATGGGACTATACTGGTACCTGGCGGCTGATAAGGGACTAAAAGTAATTGTTGTTGTTGTTGTTGTTGTTGTTGTTGTTGTGGGTAGTTTTGATTTGTATCATATGGATAGGGACTATTAAAAATTGTTGGCTGTAGTGGTGAAAATGAATTAGAATTCAAATTATTATTATTATTATCATTATTATTATTATTATTATTATTATTATTATTATTATTATTATTATTATTATTATTATTATTATTATTATTTCCAGTATATGGGACTATATCGGTACCCGGCGGCTGATAAGAGACTAAATGTAATTGCTGTTGTTGTTGGGGGTAATTTGGATTTGTATCGTGTGGATAGGGACTATTAGGAATTGATGGCCGTGGTAGTGGTAGTCCTGGAGAAAATGGAATATAATTATTAAAATCAATATTATTAAATTTCTACTGGTACCCGAAAAGAATTTGGCTTGGTAATTCTATTTGTAATTTTCTTTAAATTTTACATAAAGTTCATATTTTTTATATATCTATATTTGTATTAGTATTGATTTTTTCATCTTGAATATAAAACATTACATTTTAATATATATGAATATATAGAAATAAGATTTTTTTAATATCAAATTGAAATTGGTATGTTGGCTAAATCCAATAATTAGAAGAGATACCACGTTTTCATTGGTTAAATAAAAAATGGTGATATTGCCGAATAAAAATGATGCTTATAACAGTTTTATACTTGATAAAAACCAAGACCAGTTTTGGATAACTGGAGGATATAACAATATTCACAACGATGAAACATATTTCTATATTTTTCGCCCGACTTCTTTGGAAATACAAAATAAAACTATTTTAAAGCCTTTACCAAAAAACAGAATTGAACAAATAAAGGCATCAGAACTGAAGGAGAATCCTTATTTAGATATTAACAAATATCGAAATTTTATTAAGGATTTAAATGAAAATAGTAAAAATAATTCTTGTATGAATGTGATTTATAAAATAGACAAAAGTATCGTAATCTTGAATGAAGATATAATAAGTGAAGTTTTGAAATTTTCAACAAATATTATGCAAAATATTCCTGACCACAATAAAGCAAAAACTATAGAGTATAATATCCATGAAAATATTTGTGACATTGAGGAAACCATTTTTAATTTTGGGGATATTATGGATGGAATTATTAGTGTTGTGTGGTTATTGGGAATATATACATAATTCAATAAAATGAATGACGAGGATAGTATATACCTCATAAAAATTCCATCTCAGAAAGAAATTCAAGAGAAAAAACTAGTAGATTATCTTCCTTCCAGAAATACTCTATTTCGTGTCAGAGAAACAGAAATTCTCAAACATATCAAAGAAAATGGATGTGGTTTTCCAAATGTATATGAAATTGAGAACAATTCAAATATGATACGATGTCTTAGCGGTTGTATGGATCCAATTGATGTAATAAAATATTGGGAAAATGCTATACAAAACATTAATCTATTCGATAAAATTTGGATATTTTTAATGAAAAAGGGAAAGGTTTGTTATAATGATGTTTGTTATTGTATAATTCCTTCAGAACAAGAAATAAATGAAGGGCAAATAGATTTATTTAATATATATAACCGCATTCGAATTGTTATTGGAGATCTTATGAATTCTTTAGCTCCTATGGAAATAAAGACTGAAAATATTTCGGTTATTAATTTTCTGATAAATAAAGATAGTAATATCATAGAATTAAGAAAAAAAAATAATACCCTTCGCCCCAAGACACTTTTAACCTCTATAAGAAAATCAATTATTTGACTTGTATGATAAAAACATGTCCCCGAAAGAATTTGCCTAGCCAATAATAATCAGATTTGTGTGTTAAATAAAGACGAAAATATATCTAATTGTGCCTATGTATGTACAAAAATATACAAAACAAAGCCATTGAGAAACAATTATTATCAAATGATAAATTGTTCATAGTAAAAAGTAACCTTTTAAATATGTGTTTAGATTATTCAATCCCCCTTGACCGTGGAACTAATGGGTTAAGTGTGAATATGTATGATATTTTAAATGATATAAAAACATTGGTGAAAAATAATGCTACAATAATAAAACAATTAGATGATTATAAAGAATATAATTATCACAAGGAAATGAAAACCAACCAAGAAAATTTTAAACAAATTTTATTACAATATTATCAAAATAATTAGACTTCATTTCATAATACCAATGCTCTTCAGAAGCGTAAATGGAAAAGTGAAATATTTGAAAACAATAAAAAAATTAAAATGACTTTGTATTCATAAATTTTTCAAATTTTACAAATTATGATACATATAAAGATTGATTGACTTATATATCGTCATCTAATCAATCTTTACAACAACCAATAATCATTTTTCTTTTATTATTTAGAATAAATTGAATAATGAGATTCTTTACAATGATGACAACAAATAGACTAAAAATATCAATCATTAATGCGGGACTATTTCATTCCTTTTGTTTCGAGTACGATTAGATATTGGTCCTTCTCCTTTTCCCATTGCTTCTTTCTTTACCCAAAATGATTTACTTATATCTTTATTTGTAAAATATGAACGATAATTATTTTTATTTTCATTATTACTATCATTATTTTCTTTTCTGGTAAGGGTTATATATTTGTTGATCCCTTTATCATTGGGAGCCAGATTACAACTGTATAAATCCAATGTGTTATATTATGATTACTACGGCCCAAAAATTCTAGATTTTCATAACTCATCACATAATTATATATGTGTTTGTAATAATTACACATATTATCAATGGAACAAGGAAAGTAAGACTTTGCCAATACTGGCTTATAAAAAATTTCATTAAACTTATATAATCGTAACTGTTGATCTTGGAAAAATGTTTGAGAATATGGGAAATATTTTGTAATAACATTTTCACACATATCAAAGACTTCATCATCCAAATAATTATAAGAATTTTGGTGATTTGAAATAATGTAATCAAACTTCAGATTTATATTAAATAGATTGTTTATATATGTTTCAATTGTTAAAAGTTCCGGTTTAGATATAACTACTTATATCTCACTTATAATCTTTTTATCCTTTAAAATATATTCTAACCAATTTTGTTTTCCTGTTAACTTTTTAGATAATTCTATCATGTTGTTATCGTGAAAAGTATAATGTGAATAATAACATAAATCAAGCATTGAAAATATATATACTGGATACTTTAGGGGGTCGATATTTGGCATATTATAGATATTTAATTGTCTTCGCTTTAAATGATTGGTTGCTACCTTAGATATACTTTTATCAAATGTTAGGTGATCTTTTTCGTTCAACATAAGAACATTTGGAAGCCCATCAAGTAATACATGAGATATATTGGAAATATATGTACTAACTGCTTCTCCACAAAGGGCGCCAAATTTACCATATATTTCTAGGCACAAATTTACATGCATATCATAAGAAAATAATGGCACTGTGTTTGGTGTTATAAATAATTTATCATCATAATGATTTACTTTATAATTTTTCCGCGCATCTAAATAATTATATGAGACTATTATATTTAAATATTTTTTTTAGAATTTTTCAAGAAATCGTCTGGTGCATCTTTTTTTTTTTTTTTTTTTAATAAATTCACAAATAAGTTTAAAACATTTGTTCATTGTATCCTTTCGTACGATACAAACATCAAATCCTTTTTTACTAGAAATATATTCAAATATATCTTTTCTGTGGTTATTTATACATATACCTATATCTTTACATAAATCAATATCAAATTTGGAAAAAAATCTTTTATATTTGTAAAATTACTTAACACAGAAGCTTTATGAATAGTCTCAAAATATCGACCATATTTATTAAGTAAAATAAAGGCCTGTAAAAATACAACATTCTATTTCTGGTTACCTATTAAAGAAATTATATCAATTTTATTATATAAAGATATCAATCGTCCATATGAATTATTATTTATAAAATTAGTAAATGCACTATGATTATCATGGCACGCACAATAACAACCATTTTTAAATGTCAATAATTTTTTTTCAATGCAAGTAAATTGAATGGGATGGGGGATTATCATGATTGTATAGCTACAATCATTATAATTTCCATCGTGTATTGTTGCTGTTATATGTTTTAACCCATATCCACGAAAAATTTGATCATTGCTAGTAACTTTATATTAATCAGAAACCCGATAGTAAACATCACCACTTTTCTTCTTTAATAAAAACATTACCTTTATAACTAAGTGTTCAATTTAAGAGAATTGACTGATCAATATATACATGTATAATATGTATGTATCTCTTATTTTTGTTATATATATATATATATATATATATATATATATATATATATATATATATATATATATATATATATATATATATATGAAAAACGAATAATAACTTTTTATGTTTATTTAATATAAATCATTTCTATTTGAAATTCATACAAAACGCCGGATTCTTAATTGAAGGAAAAGACATTTAAATGAATATTTGGATATCCCAAATCTCTCTCTTAAATTATTGGTTAAGTAACAAAAATAAGATAAGCAATGATTTCATATAAATAATATGATCATAACCCAATTCATAAATTTAGTATAGGAAATGTAAAAAAAAAAAAATTATGATTACGTTTTAATAAAAGCTTGATAATATTTAGTTCGAATGCCTTCGAGATGGAATATAGACGCACATTTAATACAATAATTATACATTAATCTAGATTTCTTATCCTTTTTCATAGTTGTATTTAAGGTCTTGCAATTTTTACACCTTATAAATTTGTTTACATAGCACCTTAAAATATTTTCCATATCATTTAATGTATACTTCCCACGTAGGACCAATTCATTGTTAGAGTTCATATTTGTATTAATACAACCAAGTTCAAATGAAATATATTGTAAAACATGCGCCTTTTCTCTATTCAAATTATAACAGGTATCTAAAAAATTTATGTACAAAGTTTTTTTTTCCCCCGAATAAAACATTAAAGGTTTTTTTTTATTTGGAACTTTTCATTTGTTTCATTTTTTTTCGTTTATGGGTAGTTTGTTTAATACAAAACTTAACATATCTTCATATCTATAATCGTTATTGTAATATTTTTTTTTATTTCATATTCATTACCTTTTTTTTATATTGGTATGATTTAAAATAATTTTGTCTTTATTTTTCTTTGTTTTTTTTTTGTTTTGTTTTTTTGTATCTTAAAAAATTATTTGCATCTTCCATAATTCAAAATGAATAAGCAAAATACGAGTAATTCTTTCTTATACCACTATCCTAATTTCATAAATAAAAAGTCAGAACATAATAAAGAAATTTCAATGCTATTAGAAGGCAAGGCAAAATTGAGGATGATTTATCCGAAGATTTTTTTCAAACGGATTTATCAGGCTTTATAGAAGAATCGCCTTTAGCGTCTGTTCTTTTTGTAATTGACTTTGATAATACTCTAGCTGTGTATGATGATATGTATATTTTAGAGAATGATTGTACTAACAATCTACGAAGTACTTATACTCGCCCCTTTATGCTAGAATTTTAAAATTTTATTAAATCTGTTAACACAAATAATGTGATTATTATGTGGACAGCAGGAACAGATTTATACATTAAGCAAAATCTTATATTATTGAATATTGCACATTATTTTGACCATGTTTTATCTAGAAAACATTGTCAAGAATCTAGTTTGAAATATAAAGGTAAATGTAAATCGCACGCCTATCTTGTATCTTTGTTTCCCCAATATAAACGTATGCGATCAATTTTAATAGATAATTATGCACACAGAAAGGGGTCTTCTACTGGTTATACAGAAATATTATCAGTTAAACCATTTGGACTTTTAGATATTATAGAAATGTATGGGGCTTATAATATAAATCCCTTAGATATAATTGATATTAAGAGTTTCATCATTTCTAAAGGGAGAGAGGGTACTAATCTTTTTACAAACAATTCATGTGGAAATAAAAACGACAAAGAAAGTTTTTTTGGTGATATAACTTTATTGAATGTTATATTATTTTTACAGAAACGTTTTTTTTTAATTTATATTTTACGGGGGAAAATGATGTTAAAGAAAAACAATTCTAAAAAAAACCACGAAAATCATTATTTTGGTTATTTAATGACAACAGATTCGCGCGAAAAAATAGTTTTAGTTCCAATACAAAGGGAATGGGCAACTACCAGTGGATGTCGTCTCTTTGCTTACATTTTGAATTTCAAATAAATACATTTTACATTAAAAGGGGTTAATTTTAATAAATGTTATGTTTAGAAATAAGAAAAATAATAAGGATATCTCGTATGGTCTAGTATCCCTTTCTTTATCTTATCAATCAACACTTTCGCGTTATAATTAAAAATGAAAACGATTATTTTGAAAAATTAACGAGAGATATTGTTGTATTTGACTAAAACTCTGGAGAAGCAAATACAAGAATTTTATTGTGTTGTAATAGAGACCAGACCTGCAAAAGTATTGATATTTCATTGTTGGAAATGATAAGTGGGGTGTAATTTTTCTGATCATTATTATTTCTGGGAGAAGGGTGAAATCGCTTGCCTGACAGTTTATTTACTGATTTATACATAATTTGAAAAGAGAAGCAAATGGACAAAACACAATCGATTTTTCTTAGTTTATGTTTCAATTGCTTTCAAAGACATTGAATATTACCCTATTTATTCTTTTTTCACGTATATGATAAAGCAAATGTTCCACTTCCAGGTGATATATCAGCAACCACTACTAAAGCCCGATGTCTTTAGATTAAAGAAAAATATCTATGCAAATAAAATTCCTCCTGTACTGGTGCTGAAAATTATCAACAACAAGCGATTCACCTCGAGGATTGCAAAGGGTTAATAGCAAAATTACAATATGGATATTTACTTTTTTTTCTTTTTTTTTTCTTTTTTGTGAAATAATCAAAACAACATAAATCATACGTCACCATTTACAAAAAGGAGGCTTCCAATAGGTCAACTCTGTGGGGGTAATTTTTGTTGAATGTTGTTGTTCTTCTTCGAAGGTGGTACTGATTTTTCTTTTTCTTCTTCATTGATCATCAAGGTTTATTATGGGTAATTCAGACTAGGTAGAAAAAATGATGGTAGTCACCATTATAAGCAGCCTTCATATTGGTGTGTGATAAAAAAAAAAAAAAACTTTTAAGGGCGTGGTGGGGGTTATTTCAGGGGGAGGGAAGTTATAAAGAAAAAAAAATAGAAAATTGTAGTGATACGAGAAAAAAAAGGAAATATGCAATATATCAGGTTAAAATGTTATTATGGGAAGATTGAAGAAGTTATTTTTGCGATATTTTTCATTATACACACAAGAAGATAGCTAAATTCAGGACTAGTTTTTCTGTTTAGTGATGACTATTTATATAAAAAGTTTTATATTCTTTAAAATGGCCGTGACAATAAGTAATAAAAATGACGAGGATATCTTGTATAGATGGTCCAATGCCCTCTTCTTTATCCTATAAAAATCATAAATTTTTTTTTCTTATTTTTCCTTAATCACAATTGCCAATTATCTTTGATAGGCTAAAAAATTTAACAAAATATGATCATTTACATTAAATTATATACCACATTGACATTTACACTATATATACAATTTTAATACTAATTGCACAATTTTCTTAAAAGGCACAACATATGTATAAACACACACACACACACACACACACACACACACACACATATATATATATATATATATATATATATATATATATATATATATATATATATATATATACATATATATGTGTGTATATATATACATATATATATATATATATGTATGTATATATATATATATATATATATATATATACATATATATATGTATATATATATATATACATAGAAATATATATATATATATATATATATATATATATATATATATATATATACAAATTTATACATATATATATATATATATATATATATATATATATATATATATATATATATCGCTCATTTGCGAGAACAGTGTCATAACTCAAAAATGGACATTTTTTAGGAGAGGCAAAAACAGTTTTCAATGTCGCTGTAGTTTGTAACTATCACTTGAATGATGACCTTTCTCAAACTAAAACGTAGACAACACATTTAGCTAGATTATAATAAGTGTTGCAATGAATATCAAAAGAACTGCATGATTATTGAGGGCCTTTTTTTCATGCAATCATAGTTATGACCATCTCGTTGCAAAACTGTCACAACTTTTGAGTTTCAAGTCAAAATATGACACTATTACTACGAGAATTGCTCATTTTGTGCACATGAAATTATTTTGTTCCGTTTTATGACGGATATTAAAAGGTATTGTCTAGCTCAAATTATCCGTATATCATAAAGATAATATTGCTAAAGTGAAGCTCCAAATACTGAATTACACAGAAAGTTTCGTTTTTTATGTCACTTGACTTTTTCTTGCTAAAAATATCATGCATTCTTATATTAGATTATGAAAATAAAAGATAAACAGATGATTTTATACAGTTTATTCTCCTCAAAGATTCTAATAACTGAAGAACAAAAAATAAAGAAATAAATTTCAGCCAATGTTTGCATCATATAAATAAAAATTTAAGTAGTAAGTTCAACTTAGGAGATACATAGATTGTTTCCATACAATTTCCTTACAATATACTTTCCTAAAGTAAGTGAACATCTACAGAGTAGTAATAAGAATTAAAGGCTCTCATAAAACAACTTGTATTGGTTTGGAATAAGGTTTTTCTTGCACAATCCAATGAGATCATCCTTTTTGTTCTTAGGAAGCCCAGGCTTGACACTAAATGCAGGTAGCAGACTAACTGTCCTTGGGTAGTTCTTAGCTTTGAGAACCGTGGTTTCTTGAAAATCATCTGCGTACGAATTCTTATAGAAGACAGATGTTGGTGAAGATTTGGTTACTCTCAGAACTTTTGCATCAGAACGTTTCAACTCTTTCAGGCTCATGGGACCAATCTCATTGACTAATGATTTTATGTTCTTGAAATCTTCATAACAGAGTTCCTGGACAACGAATGGATCACCCTTTTTTTTTTTTTTTTTTTTTTTTTAGCTACACGAACAGCTGTTACAAAAGTTTCAGGGACATACATGGGTCCACTTTTAAGAAGCCTTTTATCTTGCCTCTCGATCAGCGAATGCGCCGAATCTCCCTCATTTTGAGTATGCCCTTTGATCAGGTACTTGTGAGTAATGGAATGTCTATCCAAGTTTGTTACAGCATAATGATATAGAGCAAGCATTAACTTGTTTTTCTGCTGTCCTCAACAGTTATCAGAATAAAAAATAAAATCAGTGCAACCAGAATCACATGTATCCTTTAAGTACTTCAGAACACAAGTACCAAGCTCATTTACTCCTCTATGGCCATTTCATTCATTCCAAATATAGCAATTGCATGCATTAGATATCAGGTTGCATATGGTAAAATTAAGTACATTTAATTTGGATTTATAGTAAAATACTGAAACCTCTCCTTTAGGTAGCTGGATAACAGCCTGTAAATCATGTACTGCAACAGCAGTCTTTCTTCTCCTTATCTCGTGCTTTTTCTGTTCTTGATAATTCCTTTTCTCGATGGTGCAAATCATAACTTTCCTTCATATCATCTTTCTCAGTTTCAGTGGCGTTTTCAAAAGCGGTGCAAACATCGCATTGATCGTTTTTGGGAGTGTAGAAGGAAATATTATACTCCTCTGTGAATATTCTGTAGAAGAGTGTATAATTTCCAAACTGCTTCTGTTCTTTGCATTTTGCTACATAATCCTTGTGTATGTCAGCAATTGACTTGCTGCCGTCAATGAACGTCTTAGAAGTATTGGGTCGAGTGTAGTGGCTTTCAATTTTTGGTATGGAGTCTATATGCTGCTTTATTCCATCTCGAATTTCTTGACTAACAGTAGCATGATTGTCATGTTTTCCTCTGAGGTCAG
>NC_090753.1:7765913-7767426 GCF_036898095.1 Palaemon carinicauda
CACACTTATTTCAGTTATTATAAAAATAAATAGTATGCTCATTTTAGAGAGACTAGAGAGAAGGCTTGATGAAAAGCTGAGAGATGAACAAGCAGGATTTAGAAAAAAAAAAAAAAGAAGTTGCACTGACCAAACTCGAATTTTGAGATCTGTTGCACAGCAATGCATAGAATATAGAAATTCGTTTTTGATGGCATTTGTGGACTATGAAAAAGCCTTTGAATGCGTGCATCGACCAATTTTGTAAAGTGTCCTACGTTTTTATGGAATACCTATTGAATATTTAAATCTGATAAAGTCTGTTAATGAGCATAGCAAGTACAAAGTTAATCCTTATGGAGTCTTATCAAATGAATTTCCAGTGAACAGCGGAGTACTCCAACGGATGCATCGTCACCTATGTTGCTTATCGTCATGAATTTTGTAATGCGTATAACAATTGGAGATGGTGGAGAGGGATTGGACTGTATTGGTGATAGGATTTAACATACATAAAGTATGCTAAAGATGTTGTCCTTGTTAGCAGAACACCACATAATTTGCAATGCTTGCCCAACAGATGGCATGAAATATCACACTATATTAGGGTGAAGATAATTAGGAGAAAGACAGAGATGATGTGAACGGAGTATGTAATGGGAGATGAAATATCATTGGAAGGAGAAAGGGCTAATGAGGTAGAATAATTTAAGTTATAAGAACTTTGATATCCAATACAGGGTCTTTAGAATTACATTTCAGTGAATGATTGAAAATAAAGCAAAACAATGGCTAGGCTAAGTAGATTTTTGATAATCAATCGCCTGAAATTACATATAAATATCAGACTATATATCATTTTAGCGAGATCGGCGTTACTCTATGGAGATTATTCATGGTATGACATTGGAACAAGCCCATTAGATTTAGTAGATTTTAGAACAAGGCACTCAGAAGGATATTAGGATTTACAATGGTAGGATATGTTTAGAAATAAAACTATAAAAGAGATTACACGAGTGTCACATGTGGATGAGATCATGATGAGGGGTAGATGGCAATGGTTTGGGCATGCTCTTTGCACTCTCCAAGAAAGATTAGTTCTCCAAACGTTCAGCTGTTCTCCACAAGGCAATAAAAGAGTTGGAAGACCCAGACCTACATGGTTGCATATGGAGATGAAGCGAATCTCTTTGCATCAATTTTATCTCCTGAATGTGCATGGTGCAAATTAAAGGGCCAGAAGGTATAAAGTTTCTATTGTCCCGCCCGTTCATCTCCATAGAAATGACAATATTTTTCTATGTTAATAAGTTTATTGTAAATGCATAGATCATAAAATAATTATCTACAGCGCTGTATATGTATGTGTGTATGTATATATGTACGTATATATATGTATATATATATATATATATATATATATATATATATATATATATATATATATATATATATATATGATAAATCTTGCAAATTTTTACGTGTTTTTTATATTCAAATAAGCCAAGTGGCTTAGTCACTGTCTATACAA
>NC_090753.1:7777926-7780426 GCF_036898095.1 Palaemon carinicauda
TTACACTATTTTATATTCTTGTAATTTTCCTTGTTATTGTTGTGTTGAATTCATTGTTTTTATACATATCTGAAAATATATCGTATTTGCTCTGATTTTCTTTTCATGAGTATATAGAACTAAAATATTTTCATAAGCAAGGCTGTGTATAAATACTTATATTTCGTTCTTTAGTGGTTTGATTCAATACTATTATTTATTTTTTCTATAAACTTTAGCATTATAATTCTAAATAAAATATGTTCATTCATAAATAAATATTATGAAAATAAACCGTAGTTTATCTCTACAATAGCTTCAATGAACAAGTTTCCTGTCATTTTGTTTAGCCTTTCTTGTATTTCTTCGTAATTTTTACTTACTTCTCAAATACAATTCGAAGAAGCCAGTCTGTATCCAAATGTCCTCTTGATTTTCGTCCACTTGAAATTAGTCCGGAATTGAAACTTCATATTTTGCAAACAAATAATATCATCAGTTTCTGCAAGTTTTCCGGTCTACCCAAAAACAACCAAATACCATTTACTCGAATGAGCTTTCCATATTACCTCCTATATATTATTATTATTATTTTTTCCTTTTTTGTCAAAAACCTAAATCCTTTGTGTTTGTTTTATCCCTAATATTTAAGCAAAGATGAAAATAAACTATTGGCAATAGCAGCAGCAGTAGTAGTAGTAGAAGTAGTAGTAGTAGTAGTAGTAGTAGTAGTAGTAGTAGTAGTAGTAGGAGGAGGAGGAGGAGGAGGAGGAGGAGAAGGATATGTAGAATAGAGTAATGAGCGGCACCCACATCTCCTACAATCTTTGTAAGCTCTTGTCTTCAAATGGAGTATCATTTCGACGAAGCCTGACCTTTCTTTTCAAATGAAGAAACCATTAAAGTTTACCTCCATAGCTTTCATACTTTAAGGAGAGTTCAATGTCACCATTATATGGTCTCACTATTGGAATAGAAACAGGAATAATATAAGTCTTTATATACCGGAAGGATTCAATAATGGGGGCGGGTGGGTTGAAGGGTCAAGTAAGTGACGCCACAGCAATTTATGTGGGAATAGGCTGAGCCTCTTCAACATCCTTAGGAAGTGATTATCAAATTTTTACAAATCCACCTCCATGGCATTACTTAGGGTAACATAAATATCATTATGCAACAGTTTTTTTTTTCTTTTTGATAGAGAGAGAGAATTGATATTGATATAGATGAACAGTTGCACGCAGGGAATCCTGCTCGCACCTTTCTGATGAAGTTCACTCTGTCGCCCCTACACTGCAAGGGCGAGCTCCTTTGTTAGATCGTGTCATCACTTCTGACTTCTCTTCCTTCCCTCTGTTTTGGTTACTCTATGCACAGTAAGTGTGTCGTGTTGTGTGAAAAGAATTCCTTTTTCCAACTATATCTCATACCCTGTGCTTAAAAATTTAAGTGAGTTCCTCTTTTAAGTTTGATGCTGTAATAAATGTGTAATTGTTTTGCTTGTGACTGCAATTAGTTATTTGTCTTTCGATTCCATTTCAGTGTGGCTGTGGCGTTTAAAATTCTGCCCAGTTCCTTCCTGGTATAGTAAGAACCATTTCCAATATCTCTTTCTCTCTAATAACACTGGTTTACAAAGAAATTGAGTCAAGCACAAAAATACCCATTTCTACCTAATTTGGGGGTGCTGAATTCAAATTTGAAATCCGTTTTTACTCATCACCTCTAGTTTTTTTTTTTTAGATATGCATAGTGTGCATTTTGTGCATATACAGTACATAAAGGCGTATATGCATTCAGGGTTAATTCTATTACTGTGAGACTTATGGCTTATTTTTTTAGTTATTATGCACTAAATGTAAGTGATTGCATTACATTTTATATATAATTATATATCAAGACAGATTTTGGCAGTTAGGGCAGCAGGTCTCAATCCACACTCAGTAGTGCTCTGGCAGTCATTGGAAGAGGTTGTCTCGCAGGTGGCGCAGGAGGTTGGTGTCCCTCAACTATCTTGTTACACATCTTTTGGGTAGCTAAATATTAGTATTACATTTTCCAGTGCACATTTTATAGCCTTGCATATGATTTAGTTTTACTTTGTTATATTTTCTTATTCTTCAGTGGCTTTCGAGCACGTCAAAACATCGAAGATGCCTAAACAAAGCCAATTCTTTCTGCCACGTGTGTGGGGACTTCACAACAGTTGCACAGCGTCGAACCATCACTTCCTCCTCTCAGAACCACCTACTTTCACTATTTTGACTGTAAAACTGGTGATCAGGACAAGTCTTGGGCTCTACACATCTGTTGTAAAACCCTGCTACAATGGACAAACTGCATGGTTTAATGGCAAGAAAGCGCAATCCCGATAGTTTGGAGAGAGCCACGAAGTCACGCAGATGATTGTTATTCTTGTTTAACTAATATAACTGGTTTCAATTCATCTTCCAGGAAAAAGATCAAATATCCCAACCTTCCATCTGCTATGAGACCCGTTCCCCATTCAGATGATCTTCAT
>NC_090753.1:7797926-7805426 GCF_036898095.1 Palaemon carinicauda
ATCTAAAGTAAAATAAAAGAGACTTTGAGACGTATCTGAAATAAAATTACAAAACTTTAAAACAGGTATAACAAAATCACAACAGGAAACGGATCTGGAAAAAAAAAATACAAAACTTTATAATGGTTCTGAAAAATTTAATCATAAAAATTTGAAAAGGATCTGAAACAAAATCATAAAATTTTTAAACAGCTGGGAAATAGAATTACAAAACTATTAAATGGATCTGAAATAAAATCACAAAACTTTGAAACTGATCTGAAATAAAATCACGAAACTTTGAAACGGATATGATATAAAATCACGAGACTGAAACGGATCTGAAATGAAATCCCAAAACTTTGAAACAGATCTGAAATAAAATAACAAAACTTCGAAATGAAGCTGATATTTAATCACGAACCTTTCAAACAGATCTGGAATTAAACCACAAAAACTTTACGCCATTTAAATAAAATCATCAAACTGACAAACGTAGCTGGAATTAAATCATAAACTCTGAAACGGAGATTAGAATATATAATAAATCTTTTGAAAGAAAGAGGAATTGTATCACGAAACAATGAAACAAAGTTGAAATGAAATCACGAAAATATGAAAATTAGCTCAAATGATATAACAATATATTAACACCGAGTTGAAATAAAATGTCCTTAATCATGCAAGGGTACCTTAAGAATTCATCCTAATTGCAGTCCGCAGTGTTTCTTGGGTTTACCCTTATCGTTCGATTTCGTTAAGAATTACTGCTTAATCTAATATCAGTATCGTTGCGAAAACTTAGGCTTATTTCACACGGGGATTTTGATACCGTGCGTTCTTTTTCAGAGGGGATTAGAAGTCAATGAACATCAATTTGGCCAATCACACGCTGCCTGTTCGGAAATATACTAGCCACTTGCACTGCGAACCCGCGTAGTTCCATTGAAGCGATTTATAGAAACTGCAAGGCCACTCGGAAATTTATTGACCACTTGCACTAACATGCGTGGTTCCAGTGTAGCAGCTTATGTATATTACGAGGCTGCTTGAGGAGAATCCGTTCGTGTAATGATATTCCTCCTAACGAGTGAGAATTTAACCCTGCAGGAAAAATCCTGTTACGTGGAGCGACCTTTTTTTCGTTGTTACTTCAATGGTATTGCAAAAGTCTCAACCATGTGACTTAATTTAAAATTGATAACAGAGTGAAAATTATTTTCTTTAATCCGTTTACGTTAGTTAGTTCTAAGATCCTGACTGATAATAATGTTTTTAAAAACAAGAAAAAAAAAAATCACATGAAAACTTTTCAAGCTCTGATGAAAGTTAACTTGATGAAACTTATGAAGGATATTTCATTTTAATTTTCTGCAAACGAAGAAATAATCGATATAAATTTCTACCATCTACCAACTTGTAATCATATCATTCAATTATATAATCACTTATTGATTATCATAAATACTAAATCTATTTGCAAATACTATGAATAATGACAATAGTAATTACATTTTTTTTTTTAAAGTTATAAAAAATAGATTTCCTATAGTTCCACTGCTGGGTAGTTATTATAACCGAAATTTATTTAGAATTGTTTTATGAATATATCTAATCAAGCAAAAGATCTAGATTAGTTCACATAGAGTCGTAGAACCTTTTAGCTCTGTATCAAAATACTGAACACTTCTTTTTTCTTGGATTCCATAACACTGGAAAAGCCAAACGATATTTCCAGCCATTTGAAAAGAAGGACCCTAAAAAAAAAAATAATAATAATAATAAGAAAAGCATTCGAGAAGACTTTATTTTCTCGAGTTTGCAGAGCCTGTTTAGGCGTCAAAGTGGAGAACCTATTCCTTCAAAGAAAATTGAGTTTTGTGGAAAGAATTTAAAAAAAAAGAAAAAAAAAGTTTACATTGGATTTCTTATACGTGTAAACTTTTCGCATATCTCTAGCATGGATAAAGAACCCTTTTCCAAAGGTCTTATGTTTTTTTTCAGTAAAAATACTATTGTCATAGAACTGTTTATTTTTTTCTTTTTCATATAACCCTATATATAGACTTGATATTACGAGAATGGGAAAATATAAAAAAAAAAAAACTTTTCAAAATATAAAGAAAATAGTTTTATGATTTTCGAGGCTTATTTTTCTCTGAAATAAGAGATGACAATCAAGATATTATTACTTTGATAACTATTAAGGATTTATATATATATATATATATATATATATATATATATATATATATATATATATATATATATATATATATATACATATATATATATATATATATATATATATATATATATATATATATATATATATATATATATATATATATATATATATATATATATTCTGTTGGTCATTGGGAAGATGTTTCGTATAGCCTTTTTGATTGAGGTAAAATAATAATAATAATAATAATAATAATAATAATAATAATAATAATAATAATCAAGAATAATAATAATAATAATAATAATAATAATAATAATAATAATAATAATAATAATAATAATAATATCTGGGTCCTTATATATGCCGAGTCTGGTTCGTAGAGAAGGCCTCGAATTTTCTGATTGGTCGAGCGGAGGTCCTCATGCACTCCGAATATCAACGAGACGAAAAGGCCATCAAGGACATCATCAAAAATAACGTTTCACCCACCGACGAGAACACGAAAGTAAAGCTCATCATTTACTACCAGACAAGGAAAACACGCAGCTTGATTATGATGAATAACCCAGCGCCCCCCGAGAACGATCCTTTGAAGAAGACTAATGTGGTCTACTCCTACCAAATGCCCAGTCCGTGGATGCCCCGGCAAGTACATAGGAATGACCACTATGAAGCTCTCGAAAAGGATCTCGTGCCACGTGCAGCAAGGGGCCATCAAAAATCATGCTTTACAACGACACAACTCACAGATTAGCAGGACGGACATCGTTGCTAACACCGAAATTATCGGTAGCGCCACGGACAGCAGGCGTTTACGAATTTTGGAAGCCCTGCTTATCCAAAGTGAGAGACCATCATTGAATACCACACAAGAAATGTTCCTGCTACCATCATGTCGACGTACTAACGTACGTAATCAAGAATCAGACCCCCAGAATCAAGACAACCCCGATCGTGACACTTCTACAAATGAAGAAATCGTCGGACCTAATGTGAATTTTGGCGGCGAACATGGCCCGGAATTTCAGCCTGATGAGCGTAGGAATGGGTTGACTGAGTCCCAGCCCGTCTCGGTGCGCGCCTTGACCAACCAGAGAGCTCAGATACCTTTCTCAGCCCAGTCCACTGAGCGAGAGAGGAGCTTGCCTGAATCTTTTTCTGGCTCGGAGCGCGCCTTGACCAATCAGGATCCAGGATCCCTTCCTGCCTCTCACACCAGGAATCATACCAGAGCTCGTCGTGCACCTGCCACCAGCACCTACAACCTCCGCTCAACCAATCAGAAAATTCGGGACCTCCGCTCGACCAATCAGAAAATTCGAGGCCTTCTCTACGAATAATAATAATAATAATAATAATAATAATAATAATAATAATAATAATAATAATAATAATAATTTCTTGCAGTATTTTGTTGCCATTTGATATTATTGTGATAACGGGCATGAGAAGTAACTCACTATTGAATATAGACCAAACTATCATTGAACAAACGTCATGATAAAATGATAATTGCCAAATAAAAAACATCCTAATAAAAATCGAATCTATGTATTTTAGTGTTTGACATTCATTTATATTGTCCTGTACCAAACATGTTTCATAAACGCTCGAATACTATAACGATTTTACATTTTTTTTATCACTCGTTCTTCCCAGCACTGTTAATAAACCAACATATAAACTGACAGCTTGTGTTTTATTTTGTTTGAATTTTTCAGATGTTCTTTCTCGGAAGTCCTGGTATTTAAGCTTGATATCTATTCAGAAAACTAGTTGCATCCACATCTTCTCTCAATTATCACATAGCTGGCACCTCGCACGGCCCTTATAATTTTTCCTTTAAATATCATAGTTAAAATAGTGTTCCGCCTCATTATCATAAATTATCTATGACATTAAAACTCATTGAGAAATTTGTAAAACATCATTGGAATATACCTTTGAATGAAAGGGATATTAGAAATACAAATGACTTCTTTCAGGATTCAGAACAATTTTTTTTCTAATCTGCGTTCTTTGTAGGAAATAAAAAAGAAAAATAGAAAGAAGAATAGTAATATATTCATAGTAGTCTTTTTGAGAGACGAGCGTTATGAGAATCAATTTGCAATTTTTTTTTCTTTTTTTACCGAATGCTAATTGAGGGATTTCATTCTGTGAAGAAATATAATACTTATATGGTACTTTTATTCATTTCTTCTGTTAAGTTTACGATAGTGTCTTGGCTCGTTTACGTGCTCTCTCTCTCTCTCTCTCTCTCTCTCTCTCTCTCTCTCTCTCCTCTCTCTCTCTCTCTCTCTCTCTCTCTCGAGTGAGTGTTGCTGTATGCTAGTGAGTCCCATTTTGTGATCCGAGAAAATCAGATGATTTAACGCTAATAACAAAAGCCTATCGGGTGCAATATAGATACAAGGTTTCGTGAATAGTCGGTGATTAGTTTGAGGTAGGATGAGTGGGATAAAACGTCGGCGTAGGATAGTTATCTTGTGAAATACGAAAAATCTGAACAAGATGGCAGCCTCTAACACAAAAAAGGCCTGGAGGGATTTTGCTGCAATCAGCAAGAGCAAGAGTAATTTCCATGAGTTGGCACAACAAGAACTAGATCGACTGGTGACAGAGGTCGCTAGTAACTCCAACCAGTGTGACAGAAAAATATTCTCAAACATATTGAAACAATTTGATCCAACAAATTGGAGCAAGTCTGAGAAAAACATCAACCAAAATAATAGAAGAAATTCCAAAGAAGATCCAGGTGATAAAGAGACTTATAAAGAAAGTTTACACCAATCAGCAAATTCCATTCAAGAACTATAAAAAATCCAATATGGCGAATGTGCTGATTTATGCGTTAGGAAAAAGAATGCCAAAATGGTGCAATATTTTAAGATATGGTACAGTATTCTTAACCCCGCAAAAAATATTAAGGAAATGCAATGTATGCCACGTTCCAACACATCCTAATTGTGCTGAAGTTTAACAAAAAGTAAGTAGGAGAGACACAAAGGTATTCTGCTCAACATCCTTAGTATGGATAGAAAATATAATTAAGTAGAGACTGAATCTGCAATTAGTTGAAGAAGAAGAAGAAGAAGAAGAAGAAGAAGAAGAAGAAGAAGAAGAAGAAGAAGAAGAAGAAGAAGAAGAAGAAGAAGAGAAAAATGAACAGGATATGTGTAAGAATACAGAGGAAATCATTGATACAACATATGATGCCATTCAACAACATACTTATATAGAAGTAGAATATCTTATGGAAACAAATAATATACCAAAGAGACTCTACCCAGACCTACATACTTTTAGGGAAGAGCAAGAACAAGAAAAAAAAAGAAAAGAAAGATATAGTCTATAATTTGGTGAAAAGAGGGAATTGCAGATTTGGCGAAAGATGCTACTACAAGTATCCAAATATATGCCATAATTATGAAATATATGGTAAATGTTCGTATTTAGACGGATATGGAGACGAATGCAGAGATCTACATCCAAAAATATGCAAAAAACCTAAAAGAAGAAAAAAGATACAAATTAAAAAAAAAAAAACTGTCGATATATGAATCCTGCAACTATGAATGAAAGTAAGAAAACTCAGCAAACAGAAAAGAAAAATGAAAGTAAAAATGAAAAAAAGGGAGAAAAAAGAACAAGCCGAGTATATACCGGGCTCTGCACAAAAGGCCCCAAGATATGATGCCTTTAAACCCAAATATGCACAATTAGAGCCCAACTACAAAGAATGCATTTATAATGCCAGGGGTTGGCGCATATATGGGGATAATTGCAGGTCTACGCGCAAAAATAAATATGAAGGTGAAAGAGCAAATATAATAGAAAAGTTGGATTTTTTAATGGCAGAATTCTGGAAAATGAAGAAAAGAACATCATATCAGAACAGGAAGGAAGCATGGGAAAATCCATATTACCAATATCGAATAATGGGGATGAAACTTAAACCATGATAGTGATGAATGCACTGGGTTTAGTCACGAGTAACTCTAAAAGGAAAATAGAGCTCTTAGAAGAACTAAACCAAATTGAAAAATAGATATATTATATATAAGTGAAACATGGTATTCCCAAGAGACTGGCAGTGATGACCAGATAAAGGGTTTCCAAACATATAGATCAGACGGAACAAATAGGAATCAAGGGGGAACTGCAATATATGGAAGAGACATATATCAAGGAATAGTCTGTGAAAAATACAGCAACATAATGTAAATTGATTGCGGTAGAATTTGAATTTGAAAAACTAGTGAATATTGTAGTTTACAGACCCCCAAATACTAAGGAGTTTGACAAAATAATAGAAAAAAAATAGATGATATATGTAGAAACCATAAAGACCTGGAATATACTCATATCCGGATATTTTAACTTTCCTTTCGTAGATTGGAAAGAACGGATAGAAGAAAATGGTTGTGTATATATATATATATATATATATATATATATATATATGTATATATATATATATATATATGTATATATATATATATATATATATATATATATATATATATATATATATATATATATATATATATATATATATATATATATATCTATATATATATATATATATATATATATATATATATATATATATATATATATAAAAGAGAGTAATATTAGCGAAGAAGATAAGAGGTAATTTGAAAAGCTTTAATATATGCTCTCATAACATAATATGCAACAAATAACCACATTGCAACAAGAAAGGAAAATGTCCTAGATTTAGTATTTGTGAACGAGGTGAATTGTGTTAGAGAAAAAATAGTGTATAACACTGGAATCTCAGACCACAATGTCATAGATCTAATAGTCCATTCCAAAGCAAGTGATCGCAGAGATAATCAAAGCATAAAACGTTGGGAAGGATATGGAAAACATAATTTTCATAGCACAAATATAAAATTGTCAGAAATTAATGAAGAACTGAACAAAGAGTGGCAAAATGTATTCGTAAGTTATAATATACAGGTAAATACAGACATACTGTACAAAATACTGGAGAAAATTGTTGAAAAATATGTACCGAAAAAAAAAAAACAATAAACAACACACATGCATACCGAGAGTTTCTCCCACTTTCTAGTTTTCTGAAATAAGTTTCAGAAAATTAGAAAGTGAAAGAAAAATCTAGCAAAAAAAAAAAGTATGGAAAATGATGGAAATAAAAAGTAAGATGACATATGCAGAACAAAAGATTATGCAATCGAAAGAAAATGAGAAAAAAGGACTTAAAGGAAAGGACACTTCATATATATAAAAAAAGAACTTTATTCCTATGCAAAAAAAGATGAATAAAAGGACATTAGAAA
>NC_090753.1:7810426-7812926 GCF_036898095.1 Palaemon carinicauda
ACAAGGAGAACCCTTCAAGGAAGGAAGAAAAGGTTAGCAGAAAAAAAAAATGTGAGGACCGAGAGGAAACGGAATGAAAATATTTCAAGAATTGGAGGAAAAGAATTGTCGAGATAAAAACATTTTCCCTAGATGGCATGAAGATGATGAGTCAAGAACAAACAAAGAAAAGGTTTGGTAGGAAGAGTAGAACAGAGAGGTTAAAGAACCCTTCAGCTAAGGCCCCAAAAAATGTTGGCAAGAAAAAGGAAAGATCGAGAGGAAATGGACGAAGGAGATATCAAGGATTTGAGGAAACAAATAGACAAGTTAAGGAAATTTTCCTTAGAAGACGTGGGAAAGAGGGTAGGTTTGGCATGGAAAGTACGAACGGACAGATTACGGTAGTAGGACGGCAGATGTTGGTCAATGCATCAAAAAACAAATCCCTCTCACCAACGAGTTCATAGAACCATTCCGGATTTTGGAGGAGAGCAGTGACTGGAACTACGTTATCGAGATATCAGGAAAAAGGAAAAATCTGACGAAGGCCAAACCAATTTCGAAACCGATACTTCAAGCACCGGATTTCACAAAGAAATACCTTATCCAAGTGGATACGTCGAATAACGGGATTGGAGCTTTCTTATTGTAAAAAGATAAAAAAGAATTCTTCATCCTGTGTGTCTTATGTCATCAAAGCTGAAGAAGGAGCAATGAGTCGACTTGACAGTTGAAATGGAACTGCTGGCGCTGAACACAGCAACGAACAAGTTTTTTATTTACGTAAAACGACTATAGAATGAGATTACACTGTACTTGGATTTCAATCCTTTAACTTTTGTGAATAAGAAGAAAAATAAGAATCAAAGGTTACCTATGTGGCTATTATGTTTGCAACCATATGGTATTAATGTAAAACATATCAGGTAAAGAGAACGTGGTTGCAGATTATTTTTCTCGGGTTAAATCCATTTATTCAAGCCCGAAATAAATAATCTTTTTTTGGGGGAGCTATCTGAGGAACCTGGTCTAGTGCATAGTAAAAACAGAAGTTTGTTAATGATTTTGCATATTTTTATTATTGTTTTCATTTGTTCATTGAAGATATGTTACCCAGCCTGTATTATGAGCCCCTTTCATGTAGATAAAGGTATTTTATGTAAATTACGTATGACTTTCGTCGTTAATTTCATTGTATTCTTTATTCAAGTTGACATATTTAAATTTATGTAATTTTTCAAGAATTAACTTTTTATTTCACCTATGTTTGTTAAGAAGTCTTACACAATCGATTTGAGAGTGTTGTTAGGTTCGTGTGAGATATGAACAAGTGGTTACGTAATGTTCTTTTATATTGTATAAGGTATTGCATCATATTTGAGAGAAAGTTCAGTAACATGTGCTTTGGAAAGTTCTCTACCAAGTGCTTTGAAACGTTGTGAAGGCCTGGTGGGAGGATGTTATCTTTTTTTTTTATTTTGGGGTAGGTAGAGCTAGCTGCTTGAGATAGTCATCTGGTGTGGCGTGAGTATATCGTTGTGGAAAGGATACTTTGCAACTTTGATGCTTGGCCCAGCCCCATGCTACCTGACCTCTATCCTTGAACCTTCTGCCATTAGCCAAATTTCATTTAAAAGGTGAAACCTAGGTTAGGTTACATAGATCAAGATAGAGAACTGCAGCCTACAGACAGCCTATTCACCTCTCCCTCTCTCACGCTGGTAATCCAGTGTATTCTTGAAAGTGTTCAGTGATTTTGAATTCATTTTATTAGGGTGAGTATTGGTATTATTTAGAGTTCTGTAAATAGCCCTGTATGAAGGTGAAGATTTTGTAATTTGATCTGGTTATAAATTTTTCATTAAGTGTCAAACTTGAACATTGTTTTATTCCGATTTATTTCAAGCTTTTGTATAATTTTAATTGCATTATTTATTTTCATAGACTAAGGTTTATAGAGATATAATACTTCAAGTTAAGTTCTTACATAATTTCCAGATCGTAATTTTTTTTTTCCCTATCGAAGTTTTTTTCAGACTTAATTTTTTGGAGTTAATTATTTTTTTATTGTGTAAATTCTTTCAAAGTGTTGCAATTTATAAAGAATATATTTATTTTTTGTACAGAGTGTATTATTTTAATCAACATTGTTTAGAACAAGATTCTGCTCAAATCCTGTTAAGAATCACATTAAGTTGTAGATACGTCCTAGTAATACTTGAGAGTAATTACCCTGTTTGGTTTTGATTGTGTTTAAGAGACCTTTAGATGCTCAGTGCTTCATATATTGCTGTCTATGAGTTATTTAACTGTCTCAGAATTAGTGGATTACTATTTCTAAGTGTAACAGTTTTAATGTAAACGAAAACCAGTGAGTTTGGAATTCGAGAGGTTGACTAACTAAAAAAAGTTACAAGAAAAAGAGGAATTATATCCAAAGAAACCACCTGTCCTAATTCTAGGCGCAACATATGCTTCTACGTATTCCAATCAAAGCTTGGAGAGAACAAACCACAAT
>NC_090753.1:7820741-7825741 GCF_036898095.1 Palaemon carinicauda
GTGCGTGTTCTTATTGTTGAGCCGCTTGGAGGAAGTCTTGACCTCTGATGCATGTCTGGTGGCCGGTCTCCGTGGATTATCTTCTTAATGATAGGGTTGAGAAGAGTATTGTCCACTGTGTCAGCTTTCCATTGGCCCCCACATAGGTTCATTGTGTTTGATTGATTTATGATGGCTGATTCCAGGATTTTCCTTCTGTACGGACAGGTACTCTTAAAAAGCAAAGACGACTCACTCCAGTTAATCTGGTGCCCTAAATCCCTAAGGTGAATGAAAATCCCCGAGTTTTCATACCCATATCTAACAGATCTTTTGTGTTCGGATAATCTTTGAGATAGCGAACGGCCAGTTTGCCCAACGTACACTTTTTCACAATCCCTGCATGGTACTTTGTAAACGCCGGATTCTATCTCTCTTTTATTTTGATAAACATTAATAAGGGCGCTTCCTATGGTCTTTGGATATGAAAAAACAAAGGGGTTCTCAGTTTTGATATGATTTGTTATATTTTTAATACCTTCTATATATGGGAGTTTTATCTTATTTTTAAAATCTCTTTGGTTAGTAACATCATGATCTTTATAATATATCGTGTTGGCTTTGTTGATGGCCTTTTCTATGACATACGTCGGGTAGAATAGCTGGGCGAGTTGTTTACCTAAATAAAGAATTTGAAATCATCCGTAAACAACTCGCCCAGCTATTCTACCCGACGTATGTCATAGAAAAGGCCATCAACAAAGCCAACACGATATATTATAAAGATCATGATGTTACTAACCAAAGAGATTTTAAAAATAAGATAAAACTCCCATATATAGAAGGTATTAAAAATATAACAAATCATATCAAAACTGAGAACCCCTTTGTTTTTTCATATCCAAAGACCATAGGAAGCGCCCTTATTAATGTTTATCAAAATAAAAGAGAGATAGAATCCGGCGTTTACAAAGTACCATGCAGGGATTGTGAAAAAGTGTACGTTGGGCAAACTGGCCGTTCGCTATCTCAAAGATTATCCGAACACAAAAGATCTGTTAGATATGGGTATGAAAACTCGGGGATTTTCATTCACCTTAGGGATTTAGGGCACCAGATTAACTGGAGTGAGTCGTCTTTGCTTTTTAAGAGTACCTGTCCGTACAGAAGGAAAATCCTGGAATCAGCCATCATAAATCAATCAAACACAATGAACCTATGTGGGGGCCAATGGAAAGCTGACACAGTGGACAATACTCTTCTCAACCCTATCATTAAGAAGATAATCCACGGAGACCGGCCACCAGACATGCATCAGAGGTCAAGACTTCCTCCAAGCGGCTCAACAATAAGAACACGCACCTGGATGTAATTAAATTTGGCTAATCCTTCCAGCAATTATAACAACTATAGAACAATTGAACACACCCTTTTGCTTTCATATATAAACCGTCACTCTCCACTGTAAGCCTCACTTGTACTTTACATCCTGAAGAGGGTCGATGTTTATTGACCGAAATATAGTGTGATTTATTCATATTTCCTGTGTTTCTTTTATGGGCCTTTTTGAAAAAACATATATATATATATATATATATATATATATATATATATATATATATATATATATATATATATATATATATATATATATATATATATATATATATATATATATATATAAATATATATATATATATAATATATATATATATATATATATATATATATATATATATATATATATATATATATATATATATCCATATATATATATATATATACATATATATATATATATATATATATATATATATATATATATATATATATATATATATTTATATATATATATATATATATATATATATATATATATATATATATATATATATATATTTGTACGCATATATACATATATATTGTTATTATTATTATTACCAGCCAAGGTACAACCCTAGTTGGAAAAGCAAGATGTTATAAGCCCAAGGGCTCCATTAGAAAAAAATAGCCCAGTGAGGAAAGGAAATAAGGAAATAAATAAATGATGAGAATATATTAAAAATAAATCATTCTAAAAACAGTAACAACGTCAAAACAGATATGTCATATATAAACTATTAACAACGACAAAAACAGATATGTCATAAATAAACTAAAAAAGACTCATGTCAGCCGGGTCAACATAAAAACATTTGCTCCAACTTTGAACTTCTGAAGTTCTACCGATTTAACTACCCGATTAGGAAGATCATTACACAACTTGGTAACAGCTGGAACAAAACTTCTAGAATACTGTGTAATATTGAGCCTCATGATGGAGAAGGCCTGACTATTAAAATTAACTGCCTGCCTAGTATTACGAACAGGATAGAATTGTCCAGGAAGATCTGAATGTAAAGGATGGTCAGAGTTATGAAAAATCTTATGCAACATGCATAATGAACTAATTGAACGACGGTGCCAAAGATTAATATCTAGATCAGGAATAAGAAACTTAATAGGCCGTAAGTTTCTGTCCAACAAATTAAGATTAGAATCAGCAGCTGAACACCAGACAGGAGAACAATACTCAAAACAAGGTAGTATGATAGAATTAAATCACTTCTTAGGAATAGATTGATCACCGAAAATCTTGTGAGATTTTCTCAGTAAGCCAATTGAAGAACACACAGACCTAATGGTTTTCTCAAAAGTAAATATGCTGCCGAAAATCACACCTAAAATTTCAAAAGAGTCATACAAATTTAAAGAAACATTATCATTACTGAGATCCGGATGTTGAGGAGCCACCGTCCTTGACATTCTTATAATCACACCTTGAGTGTTATAAGGATTCAACATCATACACCATAGTTTGCACTATGCACTAATCTTAGCTGAATCTCTATTAAGGGATTCACCAACCCCAGATCTACATTCAGGGGATGGAGTTAATGCAAAGAGAATAGCATCATCTGCATACGCAACAAGCTTGGTTTCCAGGCCAAACCACATGTCATGTGTATATAGTATAAAAAGTAATGGTCCAAGAACACTACCCTATGGAACATAGGATATCACATTCCTATACTCACTATGGTGCCCATCAACAACAACTCTTTGAGATCTATTACTTAAAAAATCAATAATAATGCTAAGAAACAACCAACCCACTCCCAACTGTTTAAGTTTGAAAACAAGGTCCTTATTTTTAACACGGTCAAAGGCAGCACTAAAATCAAGGCCAATCATACGAACTTACTGACCACAATCAAAGGATTTCTGTACGGCATTGGAGATTGTAAGAAGGACATCACGTATATATAATATGTATATATATATATATATATATATATATATATATATATATATATATATATATATATATATATATATATATATATATATATATACATATATATATATATATATATATATATATATATATATATATATATATATATATCTATAGATATATATATATATATATATATATATATATATATATATACATACATATATATATATATTTTATATATATATATATATGTTATATATATATATATATATATATATATATATATGTTTGAATATATATATATATATATATATATATATATATATATATATATATATATATATATATATATATATATATATATATAATACATATATATATATATATATCTATATATATATATATGTACATATATATATATATATATATATATATATATATATATATATATATATATATATATATATATATATATATATGTATATATATATATATATATATATATATATATATATATATATATATATATATATATATATAAATATACACATATATATATATATATATATATATATAATATATATATATATATATATATATATATGTTTGTATATATATATATATATATATATATATATATATATATATATATATATATATATATATGTGTGTTTGTATATATATATATATGTATATATATATGTTTGTACATATATATATATATATATATATATATATATATATATATATATATATATATATATATATATATATATATATACATATATACATATATATATATATATATATATATATATATATATATATATATATATATATGTATATATATATATATATATATATATATATATATATATATATATATATATATATATATATATATATATATATATATATATATATACTGTGTAGACAATAAATAAGCGGAGCTTGTTGGGAAGTCTTTTCGCAGGTGCGTTGATGTGTATCCGAGAGTTGCTTGAAACCTCTCTGATCCTCTTGGCATTTTTATGCAGTTGTAAACTTTGATGCCTTTAAGCACAGCACCCCACGGTACCAGAACTTGATCCTGGAAGCTTCTGAAATTAGCCAAATTTCATATATAGGTGACCCAAATTTGGGTTAGAGTAAGAGACAGATACACATAGAGATTGAGTTGAAATTGCAGCCAGAAGATAGCCTTCTCTCATTCATCCCCGTAACCCAGTGTATTGTTATTGAAAGTGTTCATCACGTTAGCTTGTCCTCTCCTAAGTGATTCAGTGCCCCAAAGAAAATCGCGTGCCGAAAAGTTACGCAAGACTGAAAGGTGATTGTGAATTCATTGTATTAGGGTGAACGTTGGCATTGTATCAGGTTTTGTAAACGGCACTGTAGGGAAGATAGATTTTGTTACATGATCATGTTATGCATTATTCATTAGGTGTAAAACTTGAAAATTGCATTATTCAGAACTATTTTAAGCATTTGTAAATTCTCATTGCATTATTTTTTTCTTAGGTTAAGGTTTACACATATAAAATAGTTCAAGTCATGTTATTAATTAATTTCAGATCGTATCATTTTTTTTCTATTCTAAATTTTGTTCTAATTAATTTTTTTCAAATGACTTATTTTTGTTATGTAAATTCTGGTCAAAGTATGGTAACTTATAAAGAATATAACTATTTCTGTAACGGGTGTATTTATTCCAATCATCATTATTTAAGACCAGTTTCCA
>NC_090753.1:7853241-7858241 GCF_036898095.1 Palaemon carinicauda
TTACAACTACCTCGCTGTCTATTACCACTTTATGTGGAACGAATGACGCGGGGAGACTTTCTTTAAGGTAAGGAGCACTGCCCTAGCTTCTAGAAAGTTTTATGAGAAAGGTCTTGAATAGCCTGGACCAAGTCCCCTGGACTTTTTTCCGATGAGAGTGACCTCCCTATCCCTCCTTTGAGGCGTCTGAGTGAATCGTCACCGACGGGGGAGGTGGCTGAAGAAGAACCTGACTTCTTTAGATGTCTGGCTTGGGACCAAGGCCTGAGAAGAGTACTTAGCCGAAGCGGCTGGTCTTCTCAGATCTCTTCACGCGTTTGATGCATAACTTCTCCAAACTCCGATTGCATCCTTTAGCTGTGCTCTTAGCACTGGGTCTGTCACCGAAGCAAACTGGAGAGAGCGCAGTACTCTCTCCTGCTCGTGTCTTGATATCCTTTCGGAATCTTGAAGTCTCTTGACAGAACCCGCTATCTCCTTCCTTTTCTTCGCTGGGGTGGAGAAACGGTGTGACAAAAGGTCCCAGTGGATCTTAGCCACTGGAACTTTTGAGATGGAGAAAGTCGAGACTTTTTCTGTTGATCTTGAAGCCTAGGTACTCTAGGAACTGGATCACTGACTGGAAGCTTGCAAGCATTCGGTCTCGGATGCTGCCCACACCAACCAGTCGTCCAGGTAGGGTACTACCTGAATTCCCTTTAGGCGAAATTGTTTGAGAGCTACGCTCGCAAGCTTCGTAAAAATCCTTGGGGCTATGTTTAGCCCGAATGGCATGGCTCCGAAGGCGTATAGTCTTCGCTGTAGCCTGAACCCTAGGTAGGGGGAGAGTCGATGGCTAATTGGAATGTGCCAGTAGGCATCTGACAAGTCTATAGAGACGGAATATGCCCTCTTGGGCAGTAAGGTCCTTATGTGTTGCAGTGTTAGCATTTTGAATTTGCAATTCACTATGAACTTGTTAAGTGGCGACAAGTCCAGAATGACTCTGAGCTTTTCCGAGTCTTTCTTGGGAACACAAAACAGCCTCCCTTAGAAATTGATGGGCTTCACCCTTTTTCTCCAACCGTTCTTGAACGTACTCCTCCATAACGGGGGTGGAGTGTTGGAAAAACCGAAGGTACGGGGGTGGAGTGCTGTACCAGCTCCCGCCCAATCCATTCTTGAGTAGGCTGTGGGCCCAGGGATCGAAGGTCCACCGATCCCGAAATTTCAGAAGTCTCCCTCCTACCGGTATCACCTCACTTGGACTGCCGTCCTGAGGTCTTGCCTTCCTGACCACGACCACCCCTGAATCCCCTTCCCCTTGAGGGGCGTCTAGACGAGCCTCTGGCTGCTCCTCTAGGCTTTGCTCGGAAGGAAGTAGACTGCCCTTCGAACGCTGGGGTGAAAGCCGTGGACTGTGTCGACACGGCCTGGGGTACCCACTGAAAGGTGGTCGGGGTTTGTGCCACGATCTGGGGCACTGGGGGCAATGGCAATTGCAGTTGCTGTTGCTGTCTAAGAGGCTTGGCTGGCCGAGACGGTAGCCTAGTCCTCATAGTCTTCCTCTTTGGTTGAGGACCCTCATCCGGGGAAGACTTTCTTTTGATAGCCAGGTCCCACTTCTGGAGAAGGTTTCTATTCTCCAAGGTGGCTTTATCAAAAACTTCTTTGACCAAGTCGGTAGGGAAAAAGGTCTTTTCCCCAAATGTTGGAGGAGATTAGTTTCTTTAGCTCGTGCCTCACTGTAGCCGAGGTAAACACGAACTCCCTACAAGCTCTCCTTGCCTTGACGAAGCCATAAAGGTCCTTCGTCACTGTGGCCAGATGAGGCTTGGCACTACATGAACATTTCATGGACCTTGGGGTCACTTGCCATCGTCTCGAGAGTAGTCTGAAGAGACATTGAGGCAGTCAGTCTTTCTTTTGTATCGAACTCACTTCGCAAAAGAAAGTCAGACAGCTTAGGGAGGTCCTTGCCGAACTGACGTCCGGCAATATCAGCCTCCAACTTTCCCACTTAGAACGTAAGATGGACGTCCTTCCAATCTTTGTGGTCCATAGGCAGGGCCAGCGACAAGGGTTTACACTCCTCTAGGGAGGGGCAAGACTTGCCGGCCTCGATTGCTTTTAGTACAGCCAGAAACCCTTTCTGTAAAAGGGGGGAAGGCTCTAGTAGGCGAGGACACAGAGGAAGGGAGCTTCCTATTCAATGCAGCTACCTTTGAGTTAGAGAAGCCCCTCTCTTTCATCGAAGATGAAAGTAGAGCTTGAGCCTTAGCATGGTCATCACTATGACCTCCTTCGGCTCTGCCTCCTCCTTTGAAGCTGGTTCCTTCCTCAGCCGGACATAACAGTCCGGATATGGTGCCTTGCTGGGCCAGAATTCCACCCTCCAGGGGAACTGAGCCCAGCATATCCGAGATGACGATCTTTCCAGTCGTCACCGACATGTGCTCAGCATACCTCCATGGGTTAGCATCCGAGCACAAAGGAAGGTCTTTCACATTGAGCTTTTCTAGGGCCCATGTGATTCTGCAAGGCACTGCATTCGCAGTTCCATTGCAGCCGCCTTCTCCTGATTCTCCTTCTGCATTTGTTGGATCATTCCAACAATAGAAGAGAGGGCCTGTCCCAGCTCTACTGGGAGACGGGCCGATGTAGAGGGACTTGAACTTCATCCTGGGCTTCTGCAAGGAGGTCTTCCTCCTGACACCCGTCAACATCAGATATCCTGTCATTTAGCTGGATGTCTTGCATCGCGACCGCGACTTCAGCATCCACCTGGATCTGAACTTAGGGGATCTCCTCTTGAGGCTGGGGAATCACTGCATCAGCTGATGCCTTAGGGAAAAGATACGCCCTCATCTTCTCACTTGGAAGATAAGGGCCAGAAGTGTACTTTTGGAAGCCCCTTACCCAGGTACGAAGCTTCTTCCTAGCTATTTAAATGTCTCATTAATCAGGTTAGTGCACACAGTACATACCTGAGGGTCCCAATACCGGAGATCATCCTTGGAGACAGCGTATGCTGCGTGTCTCCTACAAAACTCATGTCCGCAGAGGTTCTTGCTGCTGACATTGCAGAAAGCACTTCCCCACTTCGGAGTGTCCTTCTGTAAAGAGAAGAAATTTCCATGAGTATCAAGTGAACTATGTATCACTGGATATGCATAGTATAGCATAACAATTCAGAAATTAAAGACACACACTTGTGTTTCCCTCACAACCCATTGCTGCAGCCTTCCAGATAATAAAATCAAAATGGTTTATCTCTACTAGAGTAACCAGTGCAAAGTTTCCAGAGGAAACAGGTGGAGCTCACACCTAGGCAATGATTTTAAAATCCGGGATAATAGACAGGGAAGAACTCTGCTTCTTGTCTGAAGGCAACAGCAAAGGGCCGTGCAAGAAAACACAATAGTGTTAGAAGATACAGTGCTATACCTAAACTTTTACTATAGTTTTCTTCTTACTGTATATGCTATACAGAAGAATACTAGTACAGTATAGGAGGATGTGTGCCGGCCTGCCTTTGCCGGCCGGCACACACCACAATTAGCTTTAAAGTATACTACTTAACAGCTATAGGGCGGCAGCCCTCTGGTTCAAATGCCTGTGCTGGCGGCAGCAGCTGCCGGCCAGCAACAGCCAGTGTTGGCCGGCAATGATTGCCGGCCAACAACTACACAAGGTAGTACCCAGCTGCCAGCCACACTCTTGGTGACCGGCAGACAAGGACTGACATAAGCCGGCCGGCAAAGGTACAAGACCGATGCCAGCCGGCAGCAAAAGAACCAGAAGACTACACCTGACCGGCTGCCGGCCTCATAGGCCGGCAGCCGGGACAGGTACAGCACTAGAAGAAAATAGAATGGATGCCGGGATAAGAGTGTACACAACCCCCAAGCCCGGCAACCGAAAGAGTGCATATAAGGAAGGGGAGAAACTTAATTCAGGCTTCCTTGATCAATGCCGTCCGGCTCTGCCGGCAGGCATGGATGAGGGACCAAGAGAGGTCCGGGCAGCACTCGAAAACATAAGACCCTTGCCGTCCAGCATCTCTGCCGGCCGGCAATGGGCTTAGTCAATTCCACATCCCAACCTATACTAGGTCCAGAAGTAGAATGACATACAGTACAGTAATACCCCTGCCGGCCAGCTCTGCCAGCCGGCAAGGTACAGTACAGTAATGGCTAGGCCATTACGGAGATAGAGGGGGAAGGGACAAGAGGGTCCTGCCAACCTTGCTTTAGTGACAGATCACCCGCAGCCAAGAACTTTGTCTTAGCCTAAGGGAGATCTAAGGGAAAGGGCCAGCACAGTAGTATAATACCTGCCAGCTTCCAGAGCACCAAAGCAAGGAAGGCGTTGCTACTCCCAAGGGAAGATTTTATCCTCCCCGAGAACAGCAACAGGACTTAGTCTGGTCGATCACACAAGAAGGAATCATAACTACAGAAACCTTCGATAGTGACCTAAGGGAGCTAAGCTCCCTTTGTAAGTGTTAGGTCAGCTAGGGAGACTCTGCCCCAAGCCAGACAACACGGACTCAGACTAAAAACTCTGTTGTTCTGTCCCTCTTTGAACCAGACTCTGCTGGAACAGGAAGGTACAGTAACACCCTAGTATAGTTTTATCGAAAATAAATTCGGAAAAAACCACTTAGGGATAAGCCCAAGGCTAAAACAGAGGGAAAGGGATTGCATACCTTCTCCGAAGAAAAGAAAGCAACCGGGGAGTATAATAAAGTATACTAAGGCTCCATAAGCAATTAGCCTAGGCACCAAGAGAATCGATTACCTGATTCACCGAAACTCTCACGTATACAATCTTGGAAATATTCCACACAGTCTAAAATGTATAAAATATAGCCTAAAGCTTCAATAAAATTTTAATTACACTCGGAAAAACCAAAATCATGCATTAAGTACTAGGACCAAACGACTAGGCTACATGGCCTAGCGTAGGCCAGAATGGCGAATACTTCGCCAAATAATACTAAGCACGAAAGGAAATCC
>NC_090753.1:7867323-7887323 GCF_036898095.1 Palaemon carinicauda
TTTTTGGGTGAGATCGCCATGTCGTCCTGATGGACCCACCCTTCTTTCTTAAAAGAAAAGATCTTCACAGTTCCCTCCCTGACGTACTGTATTTATAGCACAACGCTCAATGCTACAAGGAATATCCGCCATCTTAGGAATGACGCTGGGGTGGTGGTCAATAGTAGTACGGGAACGGGGGTAACCTTGTTACGGCCCCCCTTCTATTCTTTTGCAACGTCCCCCTCGAAGCGTAAACGCTATTAGGGGTGCAGATTGCTATGTGGGGTGTCAAGAATGCGTCCTCTAATATTATGCGATATCCTTGAGATAATTTTAAGGATTTTCGCTCTAGGAGTTAGAATTTTGGAACCTGAAGGTTAATTCTCTGGGAATATCACTGTAGTATATTATATCCTTTAGGAAGCTACCTTAAGAACTTCCATTAGGACGACATGGCAAAATCACCCAAAAATAGATTTTTCGCTTTGCTCAAAATCCGTTATATATATATATATATATATATATATATATATATATATATATATATATATATATATATATATATATATATATATATATATATATATATATATATATATATATATATATATATATATATATATATATATATATATATATATATATATATATATATATATATATATATATATATATATATATATATATATATATATATATATATATATATATATATATATATGTGTGTGTGTGTGTGTGTGTGTGTGTGTGTATATATATATATATATATATATATGTATATATATATATATATATATATATATATATATATATATATATATATATATATATATATATATATCCATAAATAAATAAATATATATATATATATATATATATATATATATATATATATATATACACACACACATATATATATATATATATATATATATATATATATATATATATATATAGTTGCATTGCAAGATTTAACATTCTATAATGTAACTGATTTATGTTAGTTTCCTGGAAAAGTTTTATATTTATTTTTTCCTAACAATCTTTTCATTACCACAATGCAATGTCAATATTGTTATGTGTTCTTTTGGTGGTATTTTACTCTCCTTACTTCGCCAAGTTTTAAAATAGATTAATATTTGCATTTGTCTGTCTTTGCATAACTTATACCTACCTATCTTCCACGATATCAAATTGATAAACATATTACCCTGAGGGTAAAACCTGGCAAAATATCCGTGAGGTGTTTTTGTATTTTCTAATATGAGAATATTGTTATCAATCTTATTAAGCTTTCTATAAACAATTCTGTTCCATAGGAATGAAGTTATTTATCACATATTTAATGCGGCAGTAACCCATAAAAACTTAATGCAGCCCTAATAAATGAGTTACCCTTTAAATCTGTTTTTCTGCTCACGAAGGCCCGCTTCAATCTGCACTCCTTTTTGGGGAACAAAAATTTCGCCGCCCGGTAAGTGAAGCTGGTATGACGTATAGTAGCGTAAACAAAAATATTATACAATATCTTTCCTAATCCATGCTTCATAATATTAGAATTATGGTTTAATTAATAATATGATTTTATTCAAACAAAAGATAAAACCTCTCCCATTACAAATTCTGTAAACTATTTAATCGAAAAATTTTACACACGTGAACCAATCAGTTGGCAGTAGCAGACATGTTTGTTTTCATTAACGATCGCATGCAAGTTTCTCCCGAAAATTTTATGATTTTTTGTTTTCAGTTTATTGGCTATTTTAGGAGTTGTTGATACTGGAAATGATGTCGAGCAGTGACAGAGAGTGACCTGATGAACCACAGCCCATCATATTGAGTGGCGGTAGTGTAAATATTGGGATTTTCACTTTGTGGCTGAACGTAAGTGTGACCACTCTTTCTTTGCATGCTCTTATAATATTATTACTCTCGGTTTCTTAGCATGTGAGTTTCAATATTATTTTTTTGTTTTAAATTTTTTTATCATCGTCAGCTTTGTGCCCTTTTGATGTATGGAATAAGGATGATAGTACCGTATTTTTTTTCGAGTTTTGCATTGTTGTTCATCTATCTCGGTGTTCATCATGTCATCAGTCATATGCCATGCGGTTAATCATGCCATCATTTATAACGTGGTTATTCCATGGGACTTAAATATTTATACAAACCTAAGCTGATGCAAATGTAAGTTTCCGACTGGGTTACTTAGTAATTTTGTCATTAATCATGCGATCGATCATACCATCGATCGTGTATCAGTCATTTGATTAATTGATCAAACATACGTATGATTGGCTCATGCTAGATCACTTTTGTCATAATATGTTCATGAAAATGATACAAGTAAAATATCTTGAAAAAAGATGGATCTGGTAATGACTAATACGCACACAAATACACACACACACACCACACACACACACACGCACACACAACCATATATATATATATATATATATATATATATATATATATATATATATATATATATATATATGTGTGTGTGTGTGTGTGTGTGTGTGTATGTACGTATATCATCAACATCATTATTATAAACCTGCAGAACAAATGTCTCACACATGTCCTCTCATTTGCATCTGTGGGTGGTGTTTCTGTGGTAATCTAAACCTCGAAAACTATCTTAGTTCGTCCATCCATCGTCTTCTCTTCCTTCCGCTGCTTCTTTTGCAGTTTCTAGGGACCCATTCTGTTATTCTTAATGCGCATCTGTTGTGTGTCCTTGTCATTATATTTCCTGTACATTTCTTTTTCTTGCATGTTTTTAAAATATTCCCTACTTTAGTTTGCTTCCGTATACAAGTTGCTCTTTTTCTGTCTCATATTGTTATTTCCATCATTACTCTTTCCATAGCTCTTTGAGTTGTAATTATCTTATGTTCTGAGGCTTCAAAAAGGCTCGAAGTCTCTGATGCAAAAGTTAATACTGATGGGACCATCTCTTTAAATACTTTTTTTTAGAGAAGGCAGCATTTCCCTTTGCTTAATCTCATTCTCTTTCCCAATTGCTCTCCATCCATGGCATATCCCTCATTTAATTTCTGTCTGGTATCCCTTGGAAACACTTTCTGCGTTTATTCATTAACAACCACTAGATGCTTGTCCTTACCTCTTATTTGTTTTGTGTATTCCTTTCCATTGAACTTTTTATTGGCATTGCTGGTACTTATTTTCAGTCCAATATTTTTGATTTCTCTATTCAAAACTTTCATGTTTTGTAATTCCTACCATAATTAATAAAAACCTCTATATCATCTGGAAATCTTAAGTTGTTGTGGCATTCTATAGTATAATTATTTTTTTTTCCAAATCTAAATTCATGAAATCTTTTTCTACGCATGCTGAGAATAATTTAGGAGAGATGGGGTCTCGCGGCCTAACTCGTATCTTAATTGGAATTTTCTCACTGTCTTTATTTTTATTTTATTTTTTTTTAACAGATATCTTCACGTATTCTAAAAAAAAAAGATTCTACTATTCCTTATTTTTCAACGGCTTTCCTTACTGCCGAGGTTTTGACAAAATCATAAGTTTCTCATAATCTATAAATGCCATAGATGATGTTTGTCATACACTACTGATTTTTTCATTTCCTGGTCAATTAGATTGAAATGGTCAGTGTTGAATACCCACTTCTAAAGCTGGCTTGTTTGGCCTAGTTGTCTTCCCATTCATCCTAATATAATCTTTGTAAATTATCTATATGTTATGGAGAGTAGACGTATTTGGTGGTAATTTTTCAGGTCTTTTGTGTCTCCCTTTTTTGAATTAGTATAAAGATAAAAATTTTCAAAGCTGTATGTATAGATCATTCCTGTAGACAATTCAGCAAGGTTTACTACCATGAAATTTTTTCCATATCTTATTACATCCATTGTTACGCAGTATTATCCTGTTGCTTAGCCTCTTTTTATGCCTTTTAATGCTTTCTTTACTTCCCCAATGCTACATTTGTCACCGGCTAACGTGTTTTATTTATTTCTATTGGTGCAGTTATTTCTCATATCACTATTGCCTAGAATTGAATATAAATCCTCTGCAATTTTTCTCACTCAATTTCTATTGGGGATAATATTTCCATTTTCATCCTGTCAGACAAACATCTGTTGGCTCTCTGTTACAAGTCTTTTCGTCAATATGATGCCTATTCCCTTCTTCAGTATTTCATCAATTTTGATCTGCCTGTGTTTGCAATTATCTTGGGTATTTATTTTTTATTTTTTTTTGATAGCTCTGCTAATTCTATTCCATCTTTCTTGGATTTTACACGCATTTCCAATCATTTGATTATTGGATTCTTAGTCATTTCTGATAGTTTTCCTTGACCTCCTTTAGTAACCTTTCCACTTATCCCTTGTGGTAATTCCAATACATATTTTTTTACATGCTGTTAATTCATCATGTTCCTGGGGGTATCTAAATTCATCGGATTTTTCTCTTACAACTGGAGTTTTAATTTTTTTCTTGAAATTTATTGCAGCTATTGTGTAAATTATCAATAAAACACTTATATGAGGTAAAATTTTTCATATTTATCCTTGGGTAATAGCGCCTGGATCTCTGATCCCGATGTCGTTAAGAGAATCCAAATATTAATGTAATTTTATTAATATTTATGGCTTATATGAAATATATATATATATATATATATATATATATATATATATATATATATATATGAATATGTATATATATATATATATATATATATATATATATATGAATATATATATATATATATATATATATATATATACATATATATATATATATATATATATATATATATATATATATATATGAAAATGTATATATATATATATATATATATACATATATATATATATATATATATATATATATATATATATATATGAATATGTATATATATATATATATATATATATATATATATATATATATATATATATATATATATGTGTGTGTGTGTGTGTGTGTTTGTGTGTGTGTGTGTTTGTGTGTGTGTGTGTGTGTGTGGGAGTGTGTGTGTATTTGGGTCATGGCCATTTTATTAACCGCGTCTTGCACTAACGATCTGTGATGGTGGGAGAGAATTACTGTAGACTGATGGCTCAGAGTAAACAAACCTAGAATGAGTCATCCTTACTCAAATACGATTCTTTACCCTAAGGTATCCCAACTCAAAATGTGATAAAAATTTTATGATTGTTAGTATTAGCTAAGCTACAACCAGTTGGAAAAGCATGATGCTATAAGCCCAAGGGCTCATAAGAGGAAAAAAAGCCTAGTGAGAAAAGGAAACAAGAAAATAATTAAACTATAAGAGAATTAATAACATCCAGGAAAAGAATATTTAAAGATCATTAACAAAATTAAATCAGATCTATAATATATAAACATAAAAAACTTCATTAAAAAAGAGGAAGGGAAACGGGATAGAAATAGTGTGCCCAATTGTACCCTCAAGGAAGAGAACTCTAATCAAAGACAGTGGAAGACCATGGTACAGAGGTTATAGCAGTATCCGACACTAGAGAATAAATGTTCAATTTTGGAGTTTTGTTTTATTAGAGGATATGCATACCATAGCTAAAGAGTATATTTTACCCTTACCAATAAGAAAGTAGCCCCATGACAATTACATTGCAGTGTTTAACCACTAAAATGAAGAAGTACTGCTTGCTAATCTCAGTGTTGTAACTTGTAAGGTGTGTGAGGACAGAGGAGAATGTCAAAAAAATAGGCCAGTCTCTTCTGTATATGTAGGCAAAGAAAAATGAGCTGTAACTACTACTACTACTACTACTACTACTACTACTACTACTACTACTACTACTACTAGTCGAAATTATGTGCAGTAAATCTCCTTTTTACACCAGTAAATTGTAATTTATTCCTTGATATCCATCAGTTATAACAAATCACTACCAACTGTTTTGAGAAACTTCAATTAACCTTATCAATGGCAGATGTGAGGTACATTGATTTCCAATAATGAACCAATCACCCAGTCAGTATTAAACTCTCTCTCTCTCTCTCTCTCTCTCTCTCTCTCTCTCTCTCTCTCTCTCTCTCTCTCTCTCTCTCTCTCTCTCTCTCTCATTGACCATCTTTATACTATTTTTATGGCTAAAGTTAGGTTAATAGAATTTTATATCATAAATGTCGCGCAACCACACATTCCTACTTATTGACTACCTTGCATTCTTTTACATTGAATGATAATATTTATGATAATGAAACGAGTATTAACATATAAAAATCGCACTATATAAACATCCTTTATATCATTCTACTAATTAGAAGAAAGTTGTAACAACTGAAATAATGTATAGAATCTATTTATAAGGCAAATGTGATCTGCTAAGCCATTTATTGTGTGTATATGTAATAAAAGAAATAGTTAATTATTACATGTTTAAAACACATGATGTAATATGTCATTGTGGATGAAGATGCTAGCGTGAGATTTGCTGTATTCAGATAAAATCATAACAGGATGTATTTTGCATCCCTCGGCAATGTAACATTTTTCTGAAGCATCAACACAAATGCATACCGTGTGAAAGATTGTGTCGTCACCGGATGCAGGTGTCTTCCGAGACGAATGTAAAGTTTATATATTGTGTTGAAATGCTGAGACAACTAAACATACGATATCTGTGATATCGATAATTTAGGCAGTTCATATCTATACTTCACCTGAATTGGTCATCCGACCAAACCAGCTACACTCCTGTGATGGAGATGTTTAACACTGTTGTTTTTAGAGAATAAACCATTTTAAAGTTACAATGATGAACTTTATTTCCAGACTCAACATCTCAAACAACACATACTCAATGTGTGTTAACCCTTTTACCCCCAAAGGACGTACGGGTACGTACCTCATAAGCCATCCCTTTACCCCCATGGACGTACGGGTACGTTTTCTATACTTATGCGTAGATAACAGGTCTTGGCAGGCGTTGTATTTGAAATACAACACTTTACTGTTGTGATGTTGTTCCTTCGATGTCTTGTCATCAATGTAACATGAATAAAAAGTTTCTCTGGGCCCAACAAGGGTCAAGATGGACCTTTAAATTTTCTTTGAAGAATCAGCTGATATTTCCTGTGCAGTTATTTTAGGTTGCAGAGATATTTACACAAATATTACGAAAATAGGGCACTGTTACCAGTGCAAGAGTGTGGTTTCGTTGTTCCTTCGACATCTTATCATCAATGTAATGTGAATAAAAAGTTCTCTGAGGCCCACAGGGGTCATGAATGACCTTTAAATTTTATGTAAAGGAAACAGCTGACCTTTTATGTGCATTTGCTTTAGATTTCATAGCTATTATTATCGAATAATTACGTAAAATGGTTCCGTTGCCATGGTAACACAATGTTTTCATTGTTTTACAATGCCAGATCACCACAGAGGTCAAGATGGACCTTTAAACTTTCTGTTATCAATCAGATTATTTTTCCTTGTATTTTTTGAGGTTTTTCATAGTCATTTATACAAATTTTACAAAAAATTGTCATCATTACTCCTGCGTGACTATTGTTTGATTGTTCCTTGGATATCGTGTCAACAATGATGAATGAAAAGTTTCCCTGGGCTCCACTGGGGTCTTGATTGACCTATAAATTTTCTTTATAGATTCAGCTCGTATTTCATATGCAGTTTGTTTAGGTTTCATAGCTATTTACACGAGTAATTACTAAAAATGATTTCGTTACCATGGTAACGATGTGTTTACGTTTGCGCCACGGCGTAAGGAAGAAGTTCCCCGGAGTGAGCGTAACGCTCTTGCGCCACGGCGTAAGGAAGAAGTTCCCCGGAGTGAGCGTAACGCTCTTTAAAATCTCCGTGTCTCGGAATTTAAAGGTCCGAAAGCAGCTGATTTTAGTTGTTATGCGTTTATTTATGCCTAACATGATTATTTTTGTATATTTTTTGTTGCTATTTTGCCGAAACTTTGAGTATATTTCTCATTTCTTGTCGTCATCCTTGCTCCCAGGGAAAAATAAGACTCCCTCTGCCATTGTCGGGCAGGACAAACAAAGACTTTTAAATTTCCTCGTCTTGTGATTTAAAGGTCTCAAAGCAGCTGATTTGGGTTGCCATGCAGCTTTTATGCTTATCAGAATTATTTTTGTATGTTTTTTATTTCTATTTTGCCGAAACATTTAGTAAATTTCATATTTTTTTCGGGGAATGAAGACACTGTGAGCGGGAGGTAGGCGGACAGCGTGGTTGAGTCCGTCACCACCAAGACTCGCCGACCACCAACACCGTCGCCGTGTGTCTCAGTTCAACTCTTGACTTTGTGGAAGGAGGATGTGTTTCGTGCGTTATCCGTCAATTTTGCGCTTTTACAGCCTATTCTAATAAGTGATAGTGCTTTATACCTTTTTAGAATATTCCTCTTTATATGTGTGAAGGCATTTGTTGGATAAAATGCCTAATGGTCAAGAAAGATCAGTGTGAATGAAAAATTCTGTGATTAATGGCAACTCAAGGGAAGAAATTGCGACTGTTGTCTCGACCTGGTAAACATGTAACTACGATTTGAAAGGTTGGTGTTGTGTTTATGCATGTATGTTTTCATATTATTTCAAGTATTCTATAGGAATACATATAGTATATATATATATATATATATATATATATATATATATATATATATATATATACCGTATACATATTCATTTGAAAATACGTCGATTTATTTTAGGCAGCCACTGTGTATATTTGAAACTGACTTTGCTGAGAGAGAGAGAGAGAGAGAGAGAGAGAGAGAGAGAGAGAGAGAGAGAGAGGGGGAGAGAGAGAGAGAGAGAGAGAGAGAGAGGGAGATTGTAAAAGTTTCTTTCTTTCGGTCATAACTGACCTATGCTTAGAGGAATTTTATTATTTTTTTTTTTATTTTTGAAGAAAATTTATTGAACTTTCTTATGGCATGTGTGAAAATAAGGATAAAGCAATGTAAATAGTGGGTATTGTTAGATGAAGTTAGGCGATGACAAACTTTTTTTTTTTTATCGTATACATTCCAATAAATAACAGAGAATTCTCATTACAGATACTTGAAAATTATACCATCTTATGGACAATTTATTCAGCTATAAAATTGTATCTAATAGTTTGTAGTTAGAAGAAATGAATAAGGAAAAAAAATAATAAAATGTGTAAAAGCTGTAAACCCAAATTTCTTTACCGCAAGTAACGAGATTTAGGTTTTCAGTTTTTGCTCGTTTACTACTTTTTTCCATGTTTCCTCTCGTTTAACTACAAATTCTAATATACGATTTTATAGCTGAATAAATTGTCTATAATATGGTATCATTTTGAAGTCTCCTTGAGGAGAACTTACTTTGCTGTATCGGAATGTATACGATAAAACATAAAACATTTCGTCATCGCCTAACTTCACCTAACGATAGCCACTATTTAGATGGCTTTATCATTATTTTCGCATATGTCATTAGAAAGTTCAATTAATTTACTTCAAAATAATAAAAAAAAAAAAAATTACTCTAAATATAGGTTACGTATGATCGATAGAACGAAACTTTTGCAATCTCCGATTTTCGTTACTTGCGCTAAGGAAATTTAGGTTTACAATTGTTGTGGGTATACTATTTTTTTTTCATGTTTTCCTTCTTTTAACTACAAACTATTATACACCATTTTATAGCTGAATAAATTTCCTATAAGATGGTATAGTTTTACGATTTCTGTGAGAAGACCCATCTGTGCTTTATCGCAATGTATACGAAAGAATATAAAAAATTTCGTCATCGCCCAACTTCATCTAACAATAGCGGCTATTTATATTATTTTCTTTATACTTTTGATAACTATATTGAAAACTTCAACCTTTTTCCAAAAAAATTAGACCAATCTGACTTCTCTAAGATGAAAATTGAGGCTGTGGGTGCGATTTGAAAAAAATAAGTCGAAAAGCCCTTCAAAACTGAAAATGCCTGGGGCTTAAAGCACGGAAGTTTCCAAGTACGCCGGGGGTAAAAGGGTTAATAATAGTAGCACACTAATAAATGGTGGCAGCGCTTAAACTCTAAGAATCAGAGAAAGATCTTCAAGAAATTAATAATAATATTCTAAGAATTAGAGGAAGATCTTCAAGAAATCAAAAATAAAGCTGTAAAAACCAGAGAAAGATCTTCAAGAAATCAACGTTAATGAATCTACAATTTTGACTAAGTAACATAGTCCATCGAAATCTACAACATTTGATGAATGTTATACATACAAACTGATGAACTGGATCTTCAATCAACATCCTAAGAAACCCAAGGACTGACGTTCAACGCTTACAAAACATATCCAGGAAGCACTACATTCAACGGAAATTCGGACGCAACATTCACCCAAACATCAAGAGAGAGAGAGGATGTGACGACATCACACAGAACCATATAAAAGCTAAGTACAATTTTCAAATTCATTTCAGTTTGGGCAGTGAAGTGTAGTTATCACGAGTCGTTAGTCGATTATTACTGGTGTGAGTGGTTTGCTAATCTTTTATTTTCCTTTCATTAAAGGAAACTGTGTTCAACTCCGAATTCTCATCTAGAATTTTTTCTCTCTTTGTGCTAATTCCTTTTTCTTTCAGAAATTCTCGGGAAATGTCTTGGGATTAGTAGCATTGTTTTGGGGAATTTTATTATAATCTTTGTCATTCAGAGCTTATGCGTTTACACAGTGGACGTCTGTATTCGTATAGATATTTTGATAGAATTGCAAGGGGTCGAAGAGATAGGAAAAGAAATACAGCAGTCATGACGCCCCCTGTGAGCCCCAACCCTGGACCTAGTGGCGTAGGACAGATTAATCCTCTCCCGATTGTGACGCTTGTAAATGCCAGGTCTGCAATCCTTCCTTTTCAGGGTCGGGTTAATGGGTTCTTCCCTCAAAATGTGGAGTCATGGATTTCATCCGTCGATGCCCATTTAAATGCCAAACAAATCGTAGACCCTTTTGTACACTTACAAGAAGCTAAAAGTTTTATAGATTTTTCTAAGGGGGATGCGAGTGCGTATTTAAGAGGTGTTTCATTTCAAGAAGCAGTTACCCGGGATGATTTCAAAGTTAGGTTACGCGCGGTCTATGGGGGTGAAGAAGCCTTGGATGTAGTATTAACGTTGAGAAATACTCTTAATCAAGCCACTATGAATCAGCTTAATGTTATTGAGAGAGCAGCTCTCATAGCTGATAGGCTTAATGAATATCAGGATATTTTAGGTAATTCCACTTGGGTTACTAGAGATAACATCTCCGTGAAAGATTTTTTACGATTAATGTATTTAACTTGCATGACACTTATGTTGCCTGAAGCTTTAGTGCGGTGTTTTGATAAAAAGTTAACGCCTGCAAGTACGGAATTGGATGTATAAAAACATATAAAAAAACACATGGCTAAGTGTCTAGATCTCGATCACGTGTTAACTCAAGGTTTTGCAAAGAATGAAACAAAGCCACAAACAGTGAACGTAGTTGATAATAGTCAAGTAGCGGGAATGACGTGTTATAATTACAAACGTCAAGGTCACTTAATCGCGGACTGCAGAACGAAATTCTGTTCGGTACATAATAGTTCCACTCATTCGTACAGTCAATGTAACTCGCGTAAGACACAACAGAATCCCAGAAATACACAGTCAATTCCACAGTCAGTTCCATATGGAAATAAAAAGAAAAATCCTCATTTTAACAATAAGAAAAAACAACCAAATGTTAATGTAGTTCAGAGTCCGAAACAAACAAACACTTCTTCGAATATCGCTGAGCCTGGGTCGTCAAACCAGACCTCGCAAGGTCAGACTAATTTTCAGAATGTGCAGAGCAAAGCAAATACCACATAATTAACTCCAGTGGGGAAGAGAGTGATGTTGGGTCAAGGTCATTCATGTCAGTATTGAATAATAAATTTAATGCTTTATCAGATCATTGTGAGGCAATAGATTTTCCTATGAAAAACACGGCCGAATTAAGTAAAACAGTGCATGCTCCCGTAGATTTGCAACGAATTCATACAATAATAAGCCAAAATGAGTTACGACCTAGGAGGATTAATACTACTGGAGATGCCCTGACTCAGAATTCTTTCCTGAACCCGTGAGGGCAGGGTTTGGCCAGATTCACCCCTTCAAACTGTCAAATCTCAATCCCAAGTTAATCCTCTGACAGTGTACTGGTACTTAGTCTGTTTTACTCAGACCTTTAGTTTTAGCTGATAACTATTTACTTGTGCTATTTTATTACCGATGGTCCCTTCCTATAATACTTTATCAAAAAAAAAAATAATGTTAAACTTGTTGCTCAACTTATTGGTGAATCAGTTACAAACTCCTTGGAATAATGAACTACAGTAAAGTCGTTGACCTTTATAGCCGTCTTTGGATGACATTGAACACAGCTTGTGATAATCTCACAACTGTTGTTACTGACTTTGCCAAAAGGCAGGCAACTTATTTTTTTCGTACAACCAAGAGCAGCACAGGAAGGAGCCATCGCTAATGAAAGCATAATAAGGGTTACCGTCTCTAAACAAAGGTCTTAATAGAACTGACTACAAATTCCAATACTGTGACAGAGATTAACTTGAAGGATCATGAACTGACAGTTCGAAGGGTAAAAACCTGGCTTCCCTTAATCCGGGTCAGGGCATCTCCAGTCATTTTTCCTCCAAGGTTACGACCAACCTTATATGCTGTAAATTTAGAACACAAATCCTTTACGTTATTTTTTGACTCTGGTAGTCCACGTAATATCATGGATTTGAAGACATATCATTTGTTGTTTTCGAACTTTCTGATAGAAAAATCCGGAGTTAGACTCTCGGGTATAGGAAATAATGAATTAAATGTCATAGGCATAACACATGTTCAATTCAAAGTCGGTAAACGCACGTTTGCCGATACATTTGTTGTTGTACAAAACATTGATATGTATCCAGCTGTAATTATACGATACCCATCTATGGGAAACCAAAACATTATCTTAGCCCCTGCCAAGCATGGCGTGTATATCAAAGGGAAATTCTATAAGTCCTCTAATACCTTAAAATCAGTTTTGGATGAAAAGGAGACGACAAATGTAACCGTAACGTACGTTGAAGAACCAATAACTTGTCTCACTAATAAAAAAATAATATACGCGATCCAGCAGAATTCTCGTTCACCCGTAATATCATCTTGCACGCAATCTATCGAGCCAAACGTACCTTCGAATTTGATAGTGCAAATGAAGAAAACATTACAGGGATCTGAAATATTAATCCTTTCCGACACTTTGAAAACTAACGGATTGTCTGTCACACAAGCTATTTATACAGTAGGCTCACATCAACAATGTAATATTGAAGTCTCTAATCATTTAAATAACACTTTAGTAATTCACAAAAATCAACATATCTTGGATGTAGAAATTTATAAACATCGTATTCTTACCGTTGCTGAAATCAATCACTCTCAATCAGTTGTGGATGAATCCTTTTTGCAGTCTATTAAAAATAAAATCAATAAAGACATTCAAGACGAAGAAATTCAGCAGAAAATTTTTGGACTTTTAACTAAATATCATGATGTTTTTCCCACTACGGATGGATCCTTAGGAAAAACAGATGTGATCGAGTATCAAATAAGGTTAAAGGACAAGCAGAAAATTATCTATGTACCCTTGTACAGACTCCCTATGAAATTCCAGAATGAAATAAATGATGAAGTAGGTAAAATGCTAGAAGAAGGAGTCATTAGGAAATCAAACAGCCCTTATAATTTTCCATTAATAGTTGTACCGAAAAAATATCGAACATGGCGTATCTGCGTAGACTTCCGTCGTCTAAACGAGGAGACGATCCCTGATCGATTCCCAGTGCCATGTACTGACGATATTTTGTCTTTGTTAGGTCAGAATAAATATTTTACCAGTTTGGACTTACTTAAAGGCTTTCACCAGATATCATTAGCAGAAGATACACAGCCTTCAGCACAGCCAGGGGACATTATGAATTTTTACGGATGCCTTTTGGTTTACGTTGTGCTCCTATAACATTTACAAGAATGATTAACATAGTGTTTGGAGACTTGTTAGGGGATATATTGCATGCCTATATGGATGATCTTGTAATCTTTTCCAACACCTTAGAAGAACATCTACGTAAGTTAGAATTAGTACTACAGAGATTAAGACAACATAACTTAAGGGTAAAGATTAGTAAGTGTGAATTTTTCAAAACAGAATTATTATATATGGGTTTCATGGTGTCAAGCTAAGGTCTTAAAGTAGTCCATGATAAGGTGTCGCCTATACGTAATTTTCCAATACCTACTAATGTCCAGGGAATACAGCAATTTCTGGGTTTTAGTGGATATTACAGGCAATTTATACACAACTATTCAATAATAGCCGCTCCTTTAACTGATCTTACGAAGAAGGGCGTAGATTTCATATGGTCTGAGCATCATCAACAGGCGTTTAATACCTTGAAAGATGAACTGTGTAGTTCTCCTATCTTAAAATTTCCTGACTTCGGTAAGGAATTCTTCATTGCAACCAACGCCTCAGACTTAGGAGTAGGAGGGGTATTGCTTCAGCAATATGATAAACAATTTTTCCCGATAGCTTTTTATTCTCGAAAACTGAGAACTTCAGAAAGTAAGTATGCAGTAATAGACAAGGAAGGGCTAGCTATTGTTAATTCACTAGTGCATTTTAAGTTCATAATTTACGATTATCCCGTTAAGGTTCTTACTGACCATAAACCACAAACCAAGTTCTTTAAAGGCTTCAACCACAGCCCTAAACGAACTCGGTGGCATTTGATCATTCAAGATTTTGGCGCAAGAATCGGGTATTTACCTGGGAAAGCAAATATCATTGCGGATGCATTATTACGCAACCCCGTTTCATCTTGTACGGAGCCTTTAGCTGAATTAATAGATATATCAACAACCATGCCTATTGTTAAAACGATATCTGAACAAGAAGATTTAGGATGGAGTGCTGAATTATTACAGACTGAGCAAAGAAAAGATCAGAAAATAGAAACAATTATAAATGCTTTGAAAGGCAATCATAAGGAAAAGGGATATATAAAGTATAAGCAGCAGAATTATATAATAAAAGATAATATTCTGTGTAGGACTGTGACAAGGAAAACCCGCAATACACCACATGTAACTAACAAACAGGTAGTATTACCAATCTCACTTATTTCCACTCTCCTGAATTGGTTGCATGCAAATCTATTACATGGACACCCGGGGTTCTCATTAATGTCACAGAAAGGCAAATCATTGTTTTATTGGCATACGATGCTTACAGATATAAGAAGACACAAAGCTAATTGTCACACATGTCAGGAAAACAAAGGGCATACGAAAACACCTGTCAGCCTATGGGCTTATCCCGTGCCCAATCAACCCTTTGAAAGAATACATTTAGATTTGTTAACAGGATTTTACGAGTCAGAGGAAGTTTTACGAGTGTTACATTTGTTAACATGGAATTCCACACATGATAATCTCAGACTCGGGTGGTGAATTTAATAATCACTTTCTTACCTCAATGTGTGAATTCCTTAGATAAAGAAAATAAATACCATGATATATCACCCAGAGTCGAATGGGCTAGTGGAAAGAGCAAATAGAAAAGTTTTAAACATATTAAGAGTAACACCAGGGGGATCAGACCCCAACTGGGATATTGCAATACCTGCGGCACTGAGTACTCTGAATCATTCACATCATATATCAATTAAAATGTCACCGCATGAAGCATTGTATGGTACCCCAGTTAGAACGCCTTTCCATGTATTAACGCCTACAACTAATCTATCAAATCCTTTAAAAGAATGTATAAATGCAAGCAAAAGTCGATATGATATCCTTCGAAAGAATTTAGAAGAATCACAAATCATAATGAAAAGGAATCATGATAAAATAGCGAAGCCAACTAAAACATATACCATGGGTGATAACGTATATATACAGATAAATGTGCGTAAAGGACTCAATTATAAACTAACACCTAAGTTTGAAGGCCCATTCAACATTTTGGAAACATTAACGGCCAATAAGTTTAGAGTTCAAAACGTATCCCAACCCACGGATGAGAGAATAGTACCATTGGCTCACATAAGAAATAAAAAAAAAAAAAAAAAAGAGAGGGAAAGAAGTGAGGGAAATTTTTTATTTGTGTGATTAAAAGTTTTCTTCTTAATACAGGAGTAATTACATATATTTTTCTTGTTACAGGTTTCCAAGATGATTTTTTTGTTGTTGGGAGTGATATTGTTCGCTCAGACATTTTTCTCGTGTGGGATGAGCTCTAAAACTAAAAGTATAGATTTTAAATATGACACTATAGTTGAAAGACAAGAAGACGTTTTTATTACATTGAGCAACGTAGTTGTAGAAGTGAATATGTAAGCAATTTTTCTTCCAGAGAATGATGTCACTAGCTTAAATACTGCTGATTTCAAAGTTTTCTGTCTCATTAGATGAGTTGCATAGAAGACATTTTCATTTGACTACAGAGAGTTCGCTTGGATCGACACTAAAAGTTGCAGAGATGCTATCTGATGACTTGCAAAATAAGACTTACGAGACAGAATCTTTGGCTTGTGACCTTTTGATGTGGACTGTAGGACACGAACATAAAGAAAGACGAAATCCGTTTATTTTTGCTGCATTTAACATCTTTGGGTCTATTGCTAGTTTAGGTTTAGGAATTTCCAATCGTCTTAAGATTAGTAATCAAAATAAGAAAATTGAGTTCTTGACTCATGAAGATGAATTGATTATGTCAGAACTAAGGAATCAGTTAGCTTCAATCAATCAAATTATGGATTTAGTAAATAAACATTCAAGTAATATCAGTCAGATTATGGAAGTACAGGATTTGTTGGCAATGTTAACGTATTATGATTCAAAGATAGATCACATACATAACAGAATTGCACATTTTATTGAGAAATCCAAGGATTATGTAGAAGCTATCACGTTAGCAACTAAAGGTGTACTGTCGCCCCATTTGTTGCCTATAAATTACTTAAAGTTTGTTCTGGAGAATGGAAGGGATAAACTAGGCTATGTTCCTTTGTTAGCCGAACGCAGGATAGAATTTATTACAGCCTAATTACAGTAAGCGTTGAAAATAAAAAGATTAGGATTACAATTCCCTTTGATTCTTCTGATGCCTGGCAATCTTACAGGATATCACCATTTCCAACTTTCATGACGAATCACTCAAATCCAGTAATATCCAGTTTGACAGGACACGTATTGATTTCCCCAGACAAGGAAACATATACGGTCATTAAAGACTTAAATCAATTAACTCACTGTTCAGACGCAATAGATAGAAAAATATGTACAGCTGACTCATTTGAATTCCATAAAAACTTAATGGATTCATGCCAGTTAGGTATAGTGCTAGACAGTGCTCTCTCCCATACAAGTGAAAATTGTCTGGATAAGCTTTATCCCTTTGACAATAATGAGTTCAATTGCAGACTGAACAATGGCTCGTGGATACGATACGACAAGGACGGCTTCAATGTATCATGCCCGGACGGATCCACGTCCTTTGCAAACATCTTTGTTGCAGCATATGGGTGTATCGGGACTTCCCCTAATTCCATGGTGACCGGGGTAAGGACTATCATCAGAGAACGAGCCTACTTAGCGAACTTCACGTGGACGTCTACAATGCCAGCACTACCTCTCCCATACAACAAACAGGTACCCAAGCGGTTGATGAAATTGACCGAGATGGACCACCTGTCACCGACTTATAAGGAATTTCTTCACCCCATATTACTAGCAGGATTAAGTGTGACGGTGATGATATTTATCGCCGTGAACATCCTTGTTTGGCGTAGGTTACGAAACAGTTGGCAGCTAAAACAGAACGTTTTGCCATGTCCAGACAAAACTCCTTATTTAATTCAGTTTAAAGCCGTTTGAAGTGGCCACCTCATTTGCTAAAGGAGTAAAATGCTCTGGAAATAGTGTGTGTACGAAAAGCAGTTAGTACGCTAGTAATATGTAATTGAAGAAATTGTTAAAAATACATTTAAAAAACATTTAAAAAAATATAATATAAATAATTTTTTTCTCTCGGCATCTAATAAAATATATAAGCCGGAATGTTAAAAGAAAAGAGAAAAAAAAATAAAAATAACAGAATCTATGGGCATCTAATAAAATATATCAGCCCTATATATAAATATATATATATATATATATATATATATATATATATATATATATATATATATATATATATATATATATATATATGTACGAAACCGTGGTACGTGTACGTACCAGGAATTCGTGTTTGTGCACTAAAATTGAATCTTTACCAAGGTAACAAATATTTTTATTAGTTACCATATTGTGTTAATCTATGTTTCTGACAAAGGTAACAATTATTCTTTAACAAGTTACCGAATCATATGTATATCAGTATTTTTTTTTTGGTACCATATAATCATTTGCTAGCAATGTACCATATATGTGATCTGTATTTATCATACATTTTTTTTCTTTGCTTTGGTAATATCTTTTCATATGCATTATTGTTATCATTTTTTTTTATGTGCCTATTTGGACGTTCGTCCTCATTTGCTTATGGCTAAAGTTAAACACAGAATGATACATATATCCAGTCACACCTAGTAAACATATTTTGGCGTGTTGTTAAATTTTTAGAAAAATTTGAGATAGCTGGCCGAGCTAATGTAATAAATGAAATAGTTAGTTATTATATGTTTAAAACACATGACGTAATATGTCATTGTGGATGAAGATGCTAGCGTGAGATTTTCTGTAATCAGATAAAATCATAACAGGATGTATTTTGCATCCCTCGGCAATGTAACATTTATCTGAAGCATCAACACAAATGCATACCGTGTGAAAGATTGTGTCGTCACCGGATGCAGGTGTCTTCCGAGACGAATGTAAAGTTTACATATTGTGTTGAAATGCTGAGACAACTAAACATATGATATCTGTGATATCGATAATTTAGGCAGTTCATATCTATACTTCACCTGAATTGGTATTCCGACCAAACCAGCTAAACTCCTGTGATGGAGATGTTTAACACTGTTCTTTTTAGAAAATAAACCATTTTAAAGTTACAATGATGAACTTTATTTCAAGACTCAACATCTCAAACAACACATACTCAATGTGTGGTAATAACAGTAGCACAGTAATATATATATATATATATATATATATATATATATATATATATATATATATATATATATATATATACATACATATATATATATATATATATATATATATGAGTGTGCTGAGCATTGAAACTCTGTACTAGAAGACAGAGAAAGCCATGGAAAATATAAAAATGTAAAATGTTGATAAATATCTAGGGAAAAAATATTGCGTAAATTATCTCAGTCGTGACACTCCTATCACCTCTGTGATCTTTAGTGCTATTCGAATATGACCCGTATGAAATTTTAAAACTGTATTTTAGGATAAACTAAATGATAGACTGTCTATGCAGTAAAAGTAAGAAGAATAATCACTCTCTCTCTCTCTCTCTCTCTCTCTCTCTCTCTCTCTCTCTCTCTCTCTCTCTCTCTCTCTCTCTCTCTCTCTCTCTCTCTCTCTCTCAATCCATAAATGATGGAATTGTAAGGTATCCAATGAAAGGTTTATTTTACTTTTAATTACACTGACTCTGATCACACTAATTGGTTTCAGATATTGCTTTTACTTTTATGGAGACATGATAACTTGCATGACTAGAAGAGCACTCTGATATTACATACCTCCTCCAACGCTGATTGATTCTCGAAATCAGCTTGACTTTCCAAGAATAAATTTAAACCGTAGGCGTTTTTGAAGTCTATGACAACCATATACGAAATTGGGGTTAAAGTTATGGTCAATTTGGCCGACCTTCTGCTCTACCGTGACCTTGACCTTTGACTTACCACTTTCAAAATTGA
>NC_090753.1:7892323-7902323 GCF_036898095.1 Palaemon carinicauda
AAGAGTGAGTTAAGGGGAGTAACGACAAATGTGAAGTCTAGTTGGGTTAAGATGGGTAGGAATAATAATGCTAATCCGAATAATAATGCTAAGGTGTTTAACAGAAATAATCATGGAAGTAATAATAATCAGGGTAATAATCAGGGTAATGCTAATAATAATTTTTCTCCTAACAGAGGTAATAGGCAAAATATATATAATCCAGAGAAATAGAAAACATTGACGTGCTTCTTTTGCAATAAGAAGGGCCACGTAAAGAGCATGTGTTATGCGTTTAGAAAATCCCAAAATGCTAATGTTAGACCAGTGATGGGCGTGGAAGAGAGAGAGAGAGAACCTACCCCAACAACATCCGCTGATCAATGACTACCTGGTTGTTTTGACAGATATTTGTCCTTCGGTAGTGTCTCCTTCGCCAATTCGTCCGAGAAAAGACGAGTGCGTATTTTGCGTGATACCGGTGCAGCTCAGTCTTTGATTCTAAGGGAGGCATTACCTTGTAATTTTGTACCCAAAAGTGGGGAATTTGTGTTATTGGCTGGTTTTCCTGATTCCGTAAAGTCGTATGCTATTGAAAATTTTAATTTAATCTGCCCTTCCTTTGCAGGGAATTTGAAATTGGCCATAGTTGATAAATTCCCGGTTAAGGAGGTTGATGTTGTGTTAGGGAATGGTGTGGCTATGAAGAATAATAATTGTCCGATATTGATAAACCCTGATAGTGAAGTAGCAGCAGTTACTCGTTCTAGTGATAGAGTTGTTGACGCTGCAGAGTCAACAATTGATGTAGATTTAAGTAGTTTAGATCGTAGTGATAGCCTAGCTGTAGATCTTGGAATGTTAACGGACAAGTTAAATTGGACTACTGAAGAGCTAATCAAAGCCCAGAAAAAGGAGTTTCGGGAACTCCCTATCGAGTCAAGGGAGGTGTCTGATATGACTGGTCGCAAATTTAAGATAATTAATAATATTTTATATAGGTTGAGTAGGCCTATGGGGGTGGATAATGTTGATTATGAAATTGTGAAACAGATAATGGTTCCTTTTGGTTACAGGAAGGAGTTAATGTCATTGGCGCACGAAAGTGGTCTGGGCGGCCATTTTGGAATTCATAAAACTTCTTGCAAATTGTTAGGGAATTATTATTGGCCGAAGTTGAAGGCAGATGTAAAGAAGTTTGTCAATAGTAGTTATGTGTGCCAGAGGGTCGGTAAACCCAATCAGCGGATTCCAAAATCGCCTCTATGTCCTATTAATGTAGTTTCCGAACCTTTTAAGGAAGTCATTATTGATGTGGTTGGACCATTACCGAAGACGCGTAGTGGTAATGAGTATATTTTGACAATCATGGATAGGATGTCTCGATATCCCGAGGCAATACCACTACGTACAATAAAAAGTGTTAAAATTGTAGATGTACTAATTGACTTTTTTACCAGGTTTGGGATGCCTAAGATTATTCAATCGGATTGTGGTTCTAATTTTGTTAGCAGGTATTTCAGAGATAAAATGGCAGAGTTAAATATAAAACATGTGACCTCTTCTCCATATCATCCAGAAAGCCAGGGAGCTCTGGAGAGATTTCATCAGACCCTGAAATCCATGGTAAAGAAATATTGTTTGATTAATGGTTCTGAATGGGATAAGGAATTACCTTATTTGTTGTTCACTTTTCGTTCTGTCCCAAGTCAGTCTTTAGGTTTTTCGCCTTTCAGCCTTGTGTTTGGCCATTGTGTTCAAGGTCCTCTTGATGTGGTTCGTGAGTCTTGGGAGGGAGACGTCCCTGAGGTTAATTTATTGGATTATGTGTCTAATCTAGGCGATAAATTAACCAAGGCTTGGAAATTTGCGGGTGAAAACTTATTATGTAGCCAAAAAAGAATGAAGTTTTTATTTGATAGAAGGTCCAAGGCACGCGACTTTGCGGTAGGCGATAAAGTATTGGTTTTGTTACCCTTCCCAGGAAATCCATTGAAAGCTTCTTTTTCAGGTCCTTGGAAAATTTTGAAAAAAATAAGTGAAGTTAACTATTTAGTGGAGACACCTCAAAGAAGGAAACCTTTTCAACTGTGTCATGTAAATATGTTGAAAGCTTATATGGAACGGGAAAAAGTCATTCATGTGGCAACTATTGGGAACACGGTAGATTCTGAGAACAATAACCATTTTTCTTTTTCAGAGGGGGAGGGTATTGATGATAATTGTTTTAATGGATGTGAATGGCGGTCGGATAATAGAAAGTCTTTGGAAAAATTTTCGGGAGTAATTTCTCATTTAGGTAAGGAAGAACAAAGGTCTTTGAAAAATTTAGTATCTAATTATAAAGAATTATTTTCGGATGTACCGGGTAGGACTTCGGTCCTTGAACATGATGTAGAGGTAGGTAGCGCCACTCCTGTGAAACAATCTCCTTACAGGTTGAATCCCTTCAAAAATGAGGTTGTAGCAAAGGAAGTGGATTATATGCTAAAACATGACCTAATTGAACCTAGTCAAAGTCCTTGGTCATCACCTGTTGTATTGGTAAAGAAATCCGACGGTGATTTCAGGTTATGTTTTGATTATCGTAAGTTGAATGAGTTATCTAAATCTGATTGTTATCCATTACCTCGAATTGAGGATTGTATTGATCGAATGGGGAAGGCCAAATACATTAGCAAATTCGATTTGTTGAAAGGTTATTGGCAAGTTCCTCTTTCAAAGCGGGCAAGGGCCCTGTCTGCTTTTGTAACACCACAGGGATTGTTTCAATGTAAAGTTATGCCGTTTGGTATGAAGAACGCGGCTGCCACCTTTCAGAGGTTAATGAATACTTTAGTCCATGGTTTAGAAGGATGTGTTGTGTATATTGATGATATTGTTATTTATAGCGATGATTGGGAAACCCATTTAAAACGTATTAGGGCACTATTTGAGGTGTTGAAAAGGCAAATTTAGTAATTAATTTAAAGAAAAGCGATTTCGCAAAGGCGAAGGTGGTATATTTGGGTCATGAGGTTGGTAATGGTAAAGTTGCTCCTAAGCAGGCCAATATCGAAAGTATTGAAAACATGGTAGTCCCTAAATGTAGGAGGGATGTCAGAAGATTCCTTGGTTTGAGTGGGTATTACCGAAGGTTTGTTAGGAATTTTTCGGATATAGCCAATCCGTTAACAAATCTCTTGAGAAAGAAGGTAGCATTTGTCTGGACGGATGAAACGCAAAGGGCTTTTGATAATTTAAAAAGAGTTTTAATTAATTTCCCTGTCTTGAGAGCACCTGATTTTGACCTTCCTTTTTCTCTTGCCACGGATGCAAGTGACGGTGTAGGAGCGGTGTTGTTGCAGAATGACGAGCAGGAAGTTTCTCATCCTGTCGCATTCTTTTCAAAAAAATTGTCCCCCGCCCAACGTAGGTATTCAACTGTGGAGAAAGAGACTCTTGCGTTAATATTCGCTATTAATCATTTTCAGGTTTATCTCTCCTCCTCAGATACACCTATTAAGGTCTTGACAGATCATAATCCCCTGACCTTCATCAGCAGATACAAGAATAAAAATCAACGATTGATGAGGTGGAGTCTCATGCTGCAAGAATGGAATTTAGAATTTTCACACATCCCAGGAAAAGATAATATTGTTGCCGATTTTCTCTCTCGCAGCGTTGAATATTAGTTGATTGACAGAGGGCTATGCAGTTATTAAAGGTAATATCTGTATCGTTCTAATTATGGTGTGTGTGCTGTTGAAGTGGGCACGTAGTGAGTAGAAGTATATGTATATTTAAGATTTATTAATCATGGTTTGTTTACAGAACACTATAATGTTTTGGGTATATTATATGGGATCTTTAAGGTTAAAAGGTGAGGGTGATCACTGGTACTTTATAATGATTGATTAATTAGATGGGTCATGGGCTCACGGGTCTGTAGCACAACACAGCCGTTTTTTAGGCGCTACAGGCTGGTGTATGAGTGGTACCCTAGACTGAGTTAAGGTTAATCTACTAAGGTTTAGAGGTGTCAGGTACGATAAGGTTTATAATAAGCTAAGAAAAGAGATAGGCACTAATCTGGTATTCTGTATTTTCCGGCTAATAATTACGCTTCATCGAGTTTGTTTGTTTGTTTGCGCAGGGGAATCTTGTGGTGGTCTTCTCTGTGTCGTTCGGTGTGTGTGTATGTATTGGACACTATGGTGATAAGTGTGATATATAACACTGAAATAGACAGTGGTTTTTGTGGTCAACATTTATTGATAGTGAGTGATGTGTATCCCTGAAAAGGAACAGTGTATTGAGTGTGGAAAAGGTTATAGCTTTTGGACTATATATACAGAATCCGGTTGTTAGTGCAATGACTCTTTATTAAGTTTATTAATGATATGAGTGATGTGAAATTTTTAGGTTTGGCACCTATTTATCGAATGGTGATGTTTTGGTTTTCTGGTTTTGGAAAGTTTACTTGTGATTAATTTAGGTTTAAGATTTTTATTTTACTATTGGTTATATATTGCTATCCTTGTGAGCTGCAGACCTTGGTACTTGCCCCCCTCTTTCCTTTTGTTTGTCATGTTTTTGCAGTTTGTTTAATAATCATTTTTGAGTGTTGGTTTAATATTTCAAATTTTTGAGTGTTGGTTTAATATTTCATTATATGATAACCTGTATGTTGTAATTTAAATCACTTTAAAAAAAAAAATTGAATTTTTTTTTTTTTGGTTGGGTGAGGAGGTGTAATATTATTGCTATATATTTCTAAATTATTTAAGTTTTTATAGATGTATAAGGTTAAATATACTGTAGACTTATTGTTTTCCTGCTTTAATAGTTTGTCTTTTCACTGTTGGTTATGTTAGTGGTTATAATGGACTAACGGCTGTTTTATATTTTCAAGTGGTGTTGGTTACGTGGCTGCGCTCCTGCGTGAACGGAGTTTTGGAGGGGCTTTTTTTGAGGATGGTTCCTTAGTGTGTTTCTGAGCCTCCAACCTTGTAGGGCACGACATTTGTGATTGGATCTATATTATTCCACGCCTTTGCAGAGCCACATTGTGAAGCTGTTGAGCTTGTTTTGGATATCCTTTCTCTGCAGCAAGGACGTTTCATCCTACATTTTGTGTACTGCCCTTGGTTCAGTAAAAGCCAAGGGGACCTCTCTGTCCCAAGGTAATAATATTTATACCTATTTAAGTATCGTGATCACAACCTGTCAGCTGACGTCATTACTGGAGCTTGTGAAAGCCTTTCAATCAAACCAGCCATCGTCCACTAGATAGGGATATTTAGTTTGTATTTGTTAGGATGTTCTCACTTTTCGTTGGCCTTCTCCTTTCTGGACCCTCTCTCCCTTTAGTATGCTTGTGTTGATGACCTTTCTGTAATCGTGTAATTGTTTTCTTTTACAGGGAGTTAAGATTGAGTGTGTATCATTTATTAATGTATTATTGTGGTTCAGGTGTTATTTCTGTCTAGTTATTATGTATTAAAATTAAGGAAATTTTTGTGGTATTTTCTTTGTCCCCTTGAGTTGACTTTGCACTCGTATTGATGTTTGGTTACTATTCCACCTTTAGTGGACTTGGTACTGTATGATGGTGAATACTATTTGATAAGTGTAGTGTTTTGAGTGGTGGTCAAAGCCAGTCATCACAAGTGGCGACCGTGAAAGGATTGTTCGTTCCTGAGTATTCACCTGTGTTTGTGCAAAGTTAATTCTTGGGGTATTTTTTTTTTTCAGGCAGTGTATTTTCACTTCCTCGGTGTTGTTTTATGTAAATTTAGTGTTTTGTTTGAATAAGTGACCATGGCTGTTAACGTATTCGAACTCCTTAGAGGAGAGGGGTGGCAAGAGAGGTTGGCAGAGTTAAATAGGGAAGACTTGGAAATTGTAGCAGAGCATTTTGAATTGGAATATGATGTGTCCATTAAAAAGGGTGTATTGCTATTGCACATTTATGATTATGTTAAAACTGTAAAGACAAGTGGGGAACAAGAGGTGAAACCTGATAATGTAGTGTCAGTAGAAATTTTGGATAGGCAAATTGCCCTGAGACAAATGGAATTTGAAATGGAAAAGTTTAAGGCAGGGGAAAGAGAAAAGGAGAGGCAGCATGAGATTGCTATGAGAAACCCAGTTTCTTTTTCCCCCGCCCATTCCCCAAATAGGTTAGTAACGCCTGCTATTAATTTAGCGCAAGCTCTAAAATATGTACCTAAATTTGAAGAGAATAATGTAGCAGAGTTTTTTGTGTCATTTGAGAGGATTGCAGCAAGGTTGGAGTGGCCCCAAGAGTATTGAACCACTCTTATACAAAGTAAATTGGTTGGAAGAGCTCAGAGGGTATATGTAACGCTGGAGGAGGATCTATCAGCAGATTATGAGAGTGTAAAGGCTATTGTCTTGAAGGCCTATGAGTTAGTCCCTGAAGCTTATAGGCAACGCTTCCGGAACTTAGAAAAATGTAGGGAACAAACTTTTGTTGAATTTGCCAGGGCGAAGGAACAGTATGCTAGCGATTGGTTCAAGTCCAAGGAGGTGGGAGATTTTGAGAGATTGAAAGAGTTAATCTTGGTGGAGGAGTTTAAGAGGTGTGTCCCAGATAAACTGAAGGTCCACCTCGAAGAGTTAAAACTCGAGACCGTTCAGGAGGTAGCTATCGCTAGTGACGAATATTGCTTGTCTCATAAGAGTGAGTTAGGGGGAGTAACGACAAATGTGAAGTCTAGTTGGGTTAAGATGGGTAGGAATAATAATGCTAATCCGAACAATAATGCTAAGGTGTTTAACAGAAATAATCATGGAAGTAATAATAATCAGGGTAATAATCAGGGTAATGCTAATAATAATTTTTCTCCTAACAGAGGTAATAGGCAAAATATATATAATCCAGAGAAATAGAAAACATTGACGTGCTTCTTTTGCAATAAGAAGGGCCACGTAAAGAGCATGTGTTATGCGTTTAGAAAATCCCAAAATGCTAATGTTAGGTCAGTGATGGGCGTGGAAGAGAGAGAGAGAGAACCTACCCCAACAACATCCGCTGATCAATGACTACCTGGTTGTTTTGACAGATATTTGTCCTTCGGTAGTGTCTCCTTCGCCAATTCGTCCGAGAAAAGACGAGTGCGTATTTTGCGTGATACCGGTGCAGCTCAGTCTTTGATTCTAAGGGAGGCATTACCTTGTAATTTTGTACCCAAAAGTGGGGAATTTGTGTTATTGGCTGGTTTTCCTGATTCCGTAAAGTCGTATGCTATTGAAAATTTTAATTTAATCTGCCCCTCCTTTGCAGGGAATTTGAAATTGGCCATAGTTGATAAATTCCCGGTTAAGGAGGTTGATGTTGTGTTAGGGAATGATGTGGCTATGAAGAATAATAATTGTCCGATATTGATAAACCCTGATAGTGAAGTAGCAGCAGTTACTCGTTCTAGTGATAGAGTTGTTGACGCTGCAAAGTCAACAATTGATGTAGATTTAAGTAGTTTAGATCGTAGTGATAGCCTAGCTGTAGATCTTGGAATGTTAACGGACAAGTTAAATTGGACTACTGAAGAGCTAATCAAAGCCCAGAAAAAGGAGTTTCGGGAACTCCCTATCGAGTCAGGGGAGGTGTCTGATATGACTGGTCGCAAATTTAAGATAATTAATAATATTTTATATAGGTTGAGTAGGCCTATGGGGGTGGATAATGTTGATTATGAAATTGTGAAACAGATAATGGTTCCTTTTGGTTACAGGAAGGAGTTAATGTCATTGGCGCACGAAAGTGGTCTGGGCGGCCATTTTGGAATTCATAAAACTTCTTGCAAATTGTTAGTGAATTATTATTGGCCGAAGTTGAAGGCAGATGTAAAGAAGTTTGTCAATAGTTGTGATGTGTGCCAGAGGGTCGGTAAACCCAATCAGCGGATTCCAAAATCGCCTCTATGTCCTATTAATGTAGTTTCCGAACCTTTTAAGGAAGTCATTATTGATGTGGTTGGACCATTACCGAAGACGCGTAGTGGTAATGAGTATATTTTGACAATCATGGATAGGATGTCTCGATATCCCGAGGCAATACCACTACGTACAATAAAAAGTGTTAAAATTGTAGATGTACTAATTGACTTTTTTACCAGGTTTGGGATGCCTAAGATTATTCAATCGGATTGTGGTTCTAATTTTGTTAGCAGGTATTTCAGAGATAAAATGGCAGAGTTAAATATAAAACATGTGACCTCTTCTCCATATCATCCAGAAAGCCAGGGAGCTCTGGAGAGATTTCATCAGACCCTGAAATCCATGGTAAAGAAATATTGTTTGATTAATGGTTCTGAATGGGATAAGGAATTACCTTATTTGTTGTTCGCTTTTCGTTCTGTCCCAAGTCAGTCTTTAGGTTTTTCGCCTTTCAGCCTTGTGTTTGGCCATTGTGTTCAAGGTCCTCTTGATGTGGTTCGTGAGTCTTGGGAGGGAGACGTCCCTGAGGTTAATTTATTGGATTATGTGTCTAATCTAGGCGATAAATTAACCAAGGCTTGGAAATTTGCGGGTGAAAACTTATTATGTAGCCAAAAAAGAATGAAGTTTTTATTTGATAGAAGGTCCAAGGCACGCGACTTTGCGGTAGGCGATAAAGTATTGGTTTTGTTACCCTTCCCAGGAAATCCATTGAAAGCTTCTTTTTCAGGTCCTTGGAAAATTTTGAAAAAAATAAGTGAAGTTAACTATTTAGTGGAGACACCTCAAAGAAGGAAACCTTTTCAACTGTGTCATGTAAATATGTTGAAAGCTTATATGGAACGGGAAAAAGTCATTCATGTGGCAACTATTGGGAACACGGTAGATTCTGAGAACAATAACCATTTTTCTTTTTCAGAGGGGGAGGGTATTGATGATAATTGTTTTAATGGATGTGAATGGCGGTCGGATAATAGAAAGTCTTTGGAAAAATTTTCGGGAGTAATTTCACATTTAGGTAAGGAAGAACAAAGGTCTTTGAAAAATTTAGTATCTAATTATAAAGAATTATTTTCGGATGTACCGGGTAGGACTTCGGTCCTTGAACATGATGTAGAGGTAGGTAGCGCCACTCCTGTGAAACAATCTCCTTACAGGTTGAATCCCTTCAAAAATGAGGTTGTAGCAAAGGAAGTGGATTATATGCTAAAACATGACCTAATTGAACCTAGTCAAAGTCCTTGGTCATCACCTGTTGTATTGGTAAAGAAATCCGACGGTGATTTCAGGTTATGTTTTGATTATCGTAAGTTGAATGAGTTATCTAAATCTGATTGTTATCCATTACCTCGAATTGAGGATTGTATTGATCGAATGGGGAAGGCCAAATACATTAGCAAATTCGATTTGTTGAAAGGTTATTGGCAAGTTCCTCTTTCAAAGCGGGCAAGGGCCCTGTCTGCTTTTGTAACACCACAGAGATTGTTTCAATGTAAAGTTATGCCGTTTGGTATGAAGAACACGGCTGCCACCTTTCAGAGGTTAATGAATACTTTAGTCCATGGTTTAGAAGGATGTGTTGTGTATATTGATGATATTGTTATTTATAGCGATGATTGGGAAACCCATTTAAAACGTATTAGGGCGCTATTTGAGGTGTTGAAAAGGCAAATTTAGTAATTAATTTAAAGAAAAGCGATTTCGCAAAGGCGAAGGTGGTATATTTGGGTCATGAGGTTGGTAATGGTAAAGTTGCTCCTAAGCAGGCCAATATCGAAAGTATTGAAAACATGATAGTCCCTAAATGTAGGAGGGATGTCAGAAGATTCCTTGGTTTGAGTGGGTATTACCGAAGGTTTGTTAGGAATTTTTCGGATATAGCCGATCCGTTAACAAATCTCTTGAGAAAGAAGGTAGCATTTGTCTGGACGGATGAAACGCAAAGGGCTTTTGATAATTTAAAAAGAGTTTTAATTAATTTCCCTGTCTTGAGAGCACCTGATTTTGACCTTCCTTTTTCTCTTGCCACGGATGCAAGTGACGGTGTAGGAGCGGTGTTGTTGCAGGATGACGAGCA
>NC_090753.1:7907323-7909823 GCF_036898095.1 Palaemon carinicauda
CTAACTTTATTTCAATAGATAGTGAGTTTATTTACAACAGGTTCAGGACAAGGTGAAAAAAGAATCAAACAAAATAATTCATGAAATGGCAGGCTTAAACAAGTTCTGTGAACAGTGAGGTGTATAGCGAGATATACAATGTAAAAGAAAATACTGTTACAATGTACGAGCGTATGTGAAACTCCTGCGGTACACGGCTCCCACCTTAAAAAAGACGTACATGTCAAATGGAGTGCCCTGTTCTTGAGAGGCACACTGGCAGGAGATATGAAGGTTTTCACGATCAAAGGGAACCAAGGCTTCTTTGCCATGAATGTTGATTAAGAAAGCATTCGGATTGCGACGGAACATGAAGAAAGGTCCTGTGTAAGGGGCTGTTAGCGGTGACTTGCTAGATTTTGCCTGCAGAGTGCAAATCTGATGGTATGTGTTGTATGGCTAGGGCTTGTAAGGCTGGCAACTTGACGTAAATTTTCCCACAATGTGATGTAGGTTCTATAGATTGTCGGAGGAGGCTGCACATAGAAAATATCAGCCTGGACGACCGACGTGATGCTATACATCATTTCAATTTCCAATATATCCAGGGCATCGTCACGAGTGGCCCAAAACCCCAGGAGGACAAAAAGAAGAAGGATGAAACAGTTGAAGTACTCAAAGCGTTACATCAGTGCTGCTATGATGGTACAATGAAACCATTCAACTATTATGTTAACCGCAGAGTTGTATGATGTAGAGCAGGGTGGTCCAACCTTTTCCATGCATGAAATGCTTGATGGCACGGACAACAAAAGAAAATTAATATTAGAATTATAATTCCTTGTGCAGCAACCGAAGCGGAGCACCTTCCCCCAAGAGGAGAGGATCAATTTCCTTATATCCAACCGATTTCTTACTAAGCATGTAGATGCACTCGAAGAGTTTACACACTGTGACATAAGATTTCCCCCAATACTTACTTGCATATGAATATTTTTGTTCCGAAACAAGACAAAAAAAAAAATAAAAAATATAGTTCGGTTTATACTGACCTCTAAATAATAATTAAAGTACATATGATATACAAAAAGATATAAACAACTCAGATACTGGTATTTAGTAATACTTTCCAAACATAAGTAAAGAGAAAAATATGTAACTTTCTTGTAGGTCCATGTTTAATACATTCAGGTGGGAAGTCACTTTTGTAACAATGGATTGGGGGCAAAGGACGTCTTTATTATGTAACTGAATTTGACACTATTCTGAATTACTAATAGGCTGATTTTCAGCCATCAGCCCGCTAACACTTAAATATAAGGGCAGATGACTGCACTCTGTGTTTAGTTTTTCCAGGAATCATATAAATTTTCTAGGCCTCAGGAACTATTTCTGCTTCTGATTAAGTTCACAATACTGATATCAGTTGTCATGACATCACTCATCTGCAACATTCTGCTCCACAAGGCCTCTTGGTGAATAATGTAATGCAGTGTGATGTAATGCACTCAATATTTCCTTAAAAAAAGAACTAAATCATATTAGTGCATGCCATAGCTTTCGCCCCATCAGTTACAAGGGCAGAAACACATTTTAAACCCTCCGTATTATTAGGCCAAGGATTTGAGGGAAACACATATATATATATATATATATATATATATATATATATATATATATATATATATATATATATATATATATATATATATATATATATATATCAGAACCTTTGTTACCATCATTCAATGACTGCATCTTGACATGTTCTTCGTGTAGCACAAAATCTTCGTCAATGGTGCCGGCAAATATGACTAACTAGCTTGTGTCACTTACATCGGTGCAGTAATATAAATCAGGTGATAATTACTTGCAAGGTTTCGTTATATTTTAAAGTTTTATGAAAACAGGCTGATCAAGTTCAGCCACTCTTATTACAACTGTTTGGTGAGGTAATGATATACTTTCAAAATCTATGCCGGGTACTTTTTCTTCAGCAAACTCTTGTGCTATTTTACTGCACACTGCTTTATTAATTCTCCATGCCTAAATGATTTTCTATTTCTTAAAACCACCAAAGCAACTTCACATGAAGCAGCAAGACTAGCTGTTATGTGGCCCATGCTTTTGCTGTAGGTGTTTACCCTTCAAGATATTAAATATATCACTTGGTAATTTTCCAACAAATTGAGCATACTTTTCTTTGGTCAATTTCTCATAATGCCTCATATTCCCTAACAACAGAAACTATTTCCTGCCACCCAACATCCTTCTTCCCACTTCATGTCATATGCTCTGTTCACACCAGACACCTTTACTTTTTTACTTTGACATATTATGAAAAGACGTTACGAACAATAGTACTTGAGTGCAAAACAAAGGCCAGCTGAAAACTATTCTAGACTTCAGGGGTACCATTCTCGATCTATTCATCGGGTTGTCATTAAATCTTGGTTACTGTTATTATTATCATTCTATCTACCGTCAAAAGTAAACTAGATATTATCATTGAACACATGTT
>NC_090753.1:7914823-7917323 GCF_036898095.1 Palaemon carinicauda
TCGCAACTTAGTTAGCTTCATCTGCTTGCCTGCCTAAATATTCTCTCCAGTCATTCCTGTTTTTTTTTTTTTTTTTTTTTTTTTTTTTTATATTGGACTTCACTCACAATACCAGACAAATTAGCATGCTTTACCTTTTAATTTTCATTACTTCCTCAGAAACTCTCAACAATCTATTTCTGTCGTGTCTCATTTTTATGGTTATCCTAAGTATCATTTTATATCCATGGTTTTCTCCTTGTAACTGCTAGTCCCAAAACTTCACTAACAACTAACTGATATATGTTCCTAGTTTCACACCATTCTACATTAATTGTCTCCTCTTTGTCTTTGTCATTTCTGTTGGATGTTTTTAGTTTAAATTTCAGTATGACAACGAATTGCTGGTGATCACTATTAATATAGACACCTCTATAGCTTCCAATATTCCCCTGAGTCCTCCCTCTTTTTTTTTTTTTTTTTTTTTTTTTGTTAATGGCTATGTGATCTATTTGATTCTTTTTATTGCCAAATAGTGAAGTCTATGTATATTTGTGGATGTCCTTCATTTATAGTAAATTTATTTCTTATTTGCTGATAGTTTTATTATCTCATTTGATGTTAAATCGTCTTTTGTGTGAAACATTGGAGAAAAAGAATAAATTCCAAATGAATCCTATACGTTTCTTCTGTGTCATTCTTTGATTAGATCTAATGCATATTGTTTTTCCCCTTTTCTTTAATTGTAACTTAGTTAAAGATTTTATGTTGACCAAGGTACGAAACAACATTATGTTCGAATAACATTTAGGATACTAGTAAATGGTACTTTTGCCCAGCTTTCCCCCGTTTTTGCAATACTGTTTGGCGAATATGGAAGATGGTACTTTTCATAGTTTTAAATTGTGGTAGGAATATAGATTTCATGATGAATAGTACATTAAATTTTTCTTATGACTCTTTATTGGTTATTGTCAGCTAATCCTAAAGAATTTTCTCTCTTATAATATGACAATCTCATGATTTAGGATAATACTTCTATTACCTAGCCCTACCGGCTGAGTCATCAGCATCCAAGCCTAGCCCTCCCGGTTCCTAACTTTGGCGCTGATCATGAACTATATGTATGGTTAGTCTCTAGGGCACTGTCAGTTAGAGCACTGACGCTGTCCCTTATATATACCATTTATGAGTGCCCGTTACCCAGTTAAAGTTTATAGTAATTCCTTCTTTTCACTATCTCAGGTTGGTATATATGAAGGATAATTTTTCTGATATTTCTATGCATACTGAGACGCAGCTCAATGACCTAATCATATACTTCATTGTTTGAAAATCACTAATAACTCAAAACTTTACTAGATTTTAGGTTGAGATTTATCACCATTATTATTTACTTTCTCTTTTCAAATCTTCAAACATTTCTGCAAGAACTCTCTAACTGAATTTTACATACTCGAGTCAAACCGCCAGGTCTGAGTACTATAAAGCAACACCCTTACTAGGTTGGTTTGTTTTGAGTGATCAGATGAGAATCTCCCGCCATCACCAATCTGCAATGGCCCGCATAGTGATGCAAACTGACCAAACCCCAGACATGAGTAAAAATGTTTGAGGCCTTTTTCCTGCAGTGAACTAGAAACGGATGAGTTTGTAGTCTGTTGGATCAATACGACAGACTAGGAATCAACTCTAATCTTTTATTTTAACAGAATAGTATTAACGTTATCTGTCTTCCTACTCGGCATTAACGATCCGATCCTTGTCTGGGCAAAAGTACTCCTCATTGAAGGAACTTCTTTATGGGTCTCTGATCCCGTAGCAGACCGAGTTCGATCACCAAGGATATTTGAGGCTTATATGTCTTCCCTTCCTCCACAAATCCCATAGAAACTCTTTGTGATGAAATTTAATACAGTTTCTCTATACAAGTTTGGAACTATCTGCTCCATTCATCTCCCAACAAAGGCCTTTTCTATTGATCTCTCTCTCTCTCTCTCTCTCTCTCTCTCTCTCTCTCTCTCTCTCTCTCTCTCTCTCTCTCTCTCTCTTGTTCAAAATGCTAAATTTTTAAAGTCCACTCATGAATGCCAGAGAGAAGGGACAGTAACGATGCCCTAGTACCTGACCATATATAGATACCTTCATCGCCTAAGGCCCCTCTCCACACAAGCTAGACCCATGGAGGGGCAGGTAATGGCTTTTCAATACTCAGCAGTAGTCCTATAGTCTCCCTACAGCATCCGCTACTTACCTCGCAAGGATTATAAGGTTGCATACTCTACAACAAACTATCGAGCTTAAGTGGAAAACGAACCTCATTCCGGCAGATCACAAGGGAGGAACGTTTTAAATAGGCCACCAAAAGTTGTTGATTTATAAAACCAAACACAGTGATGTTGAATGTCATATAAATGACAAAAAATTAGAAACCAGACTGTAGAGAGTTTAACCATATATGCAAGAAGTGATTCGAGGCGTATGGCACCATAGAAGTACTATTTTCATACTAAATTTATAA
>NC_090753.1:7924823-7934823 GCF_036898095.1 Palaemon carinicauda
GGATTAATTTTTCCAGGAATGTGTTGATGAGTGCAACTGTATTCAGCCTTGGCAAAGAGATGTCGGTGTTGATGGGCGGACCAGGCATTGCAATGTCAAGTCGAGGCTTGCACCAGAATCATGTGGTCTGGCCAAATTAGGAAGGGGGTACCTTCGAAGAAGTGAGGAAATTGAAAGCCAACTAAATACATTGTCAGCAACTCGCAGTTGATGATAGAGTATCTATATCTGACCTTGGACAGTTCTCTACTGAAGAAGGCCCTCGGCCGGGACGAGCTTTTGACCATCTGCTTGAATACTGTACCTATAGCGATGTTGCTATCATCTATGAAGAGAATGAAAGGAGCATATGTCATGAGAAAAGTGACAACAGCAGCCGTTGATAAGGCATTTTTTTGCGTTGCAGAAGGGCGCTTCTTGAAGTGGAATCCACTTCAGGTTTATATGCTTTCCTTTTAAGGAGGCGTATGAGTGGTGACAATGGCTGGCAGGAAATGTTGATAATAGTTGATCATGCCCAAGAATTCATGTAGTGCTTTGAAAGCCGAGGGCTTGGGGGCGTTTGGAATGACTACTACCTTCTCAGCAAAGTTGGCGCGTTTATAAACAACAGATTCCGGTCAAGAAGGTGAAAAATGCAAATAAAATAATTATTGAAAAGGCAGGGTTAAACAAGATCAGTTAACAGTGAGGTGTAGAGCGATTTATTCAATAAAAAAAAGAATAGACCGTTGTAGTGTATGAGCTTGTGTGAAACGTGGTGTACGATATACGTATATATATATATATATATATATATATATATATATATATATATATATATATATATATATATATATATTATATATATATATATATATATATACAGAGAGAGAGAGAGAGAGAGAGAGAGAGAGAGAGAGAGGAGAGAGAGAGAGAGAGAGAGAGAGAGAGAGAGAGAGAGAGTTTCGAAGCTTACAAGTTTTCAAAAAATTAAGATATAATGAATACCAACTATTATCTTATTTTGGTATGATATTTTCTAGAAGATATTCATGGATTATAATCTACGTTATCTGAAGACATAGAGTTTATAATTGTAAAGAGAGAGAGAGAGAGAGAGAGAGAGAGAGAGAGAGAGAGAGAGAGAGAGAGAGAGAATTCTCATATGGTACATTCTGACGTAATTATATTTCATCTATTAGGAAAAAGATAGACTGCATAGTATGCTGCAGGTCTTTCTCGCTTTATAAAAATATAGTTTATAAATCTTTTAGAGTTATAGATTATAAATCTTTTCAACTAAATTAAATAAATTTAGACACACACCACACACACACACACATATATATATATATATATATTATATATATATATATATATATATATACATGTATATATATATATATATATATATATATATATATATATATATATATATATATATATATGTGTGTGTGTGTGTGTGTTTGTGTATGTGTATATATATATATATATATATATATATATATATATATATATATATATATATATATATATATATATATATATATATATATATATATATATATAGATATATATATATATATAATATATATATATATATATATATATATATATATATATACATATGTATTTATCTATTTATAATATCAATCTAGTCTATGATCTGCATACTTTATCCACATTTCCCTCAAACATAAACAAAATACTCCAGATGATATGCATCTCCCAAAAGTATATAAATCTCCCCCAATATGTGGACAGAAACGATATAAATCTCATTCTTCATATGTTACTAACGAATAATAAGGTGATTTAATATGTAATATAGCCTAATTGAACTGCTTTATTTTTCATCTTTCCGTATAAATTCCTAACGAGGAAACAATATTAAGTTAGGAATACCAATTAGGCCTATGTAAAGCTTAATATGGTTAATTAAGAAATCCGTTATCATGTTTTGGCAAATGACTTCACATGGAAGTAAATGAAAATAGGTGGCTTTGCATTGAATATGAAGCGGCGCTGCTGTTTATTTCGTTATTTTGTACCTAGCACCTGTTATCATCTTTGTCTCTGCAAAGTGTGAAGATGGGGATGGGGAGACGGTGACATGGGTGTTTGCGTTGAAGAAGCATGTTTCTATTCATTAGATTGAGACACACAAGATTAAACTTGAACCGCATGACTCATCGTCTGCAGACTTTAAGGCTTAATGAGATACCTCAAGTGAGCTCTCAGCCAATATCAGAAATCCCCTTGAAGTCTTGAACATAACAATGGAGATTCTCTCTCTCTCTCTCTCTCTCTCTCTCTCTCTCTCTCTCTCTCTCTCTCTCTCTCTCTCCTCTCTCTCTCTCTCTCTCTCTCTCTCTCTTTGGGTCAATACTTTGAAGTTTATTGTCGTAAAATTCCCTGCATAGCAATAAATGCATCCTACCTTATGATAGAGAGATTATAAAATATTATCACAGTTATACCTATATATGATGAGGTATATCTTGTTATATTTCATGCGAGTTGTTCTTTATATATACGTACTCCCACACACTTTTGCTTTTCTATAAATTTCCAGGTAAGTGTTGCTATTCCATGCATATTTTATTTTTATTTAACGTTATCAACCCATTTCTCCAGTCGTCTCTAGCTTGAGCTTTTAAATTAACGCATCTCAATTTATCATCTCCTACTACAGGCTTCATAGGCCTCAGTCATATAGGCCTGGGTTTTTCATTTCTTCTAGTTCCTTGTGGAACTCAGTTGAAGTTTTGGTGAACTAATCTGTCTTGGGTAGTACGAAGAGCTTGCCCAAGCTGTCTCTATATACCCCTCACCCTGATCTCATCCACATATGGTAGTTGAGTAACCTCTCTTGTAGCTATATTTCTAACCCTTTCCTGCTATTACCTCCCAATATTCTTCTGAGGGCTTTGATCTCAAATCTACAAAATCTTTCGTATATTGCTTAATTTTCATACCATGGTCCATGTCCATACAGTAATTCTCACTAAACTGATATATTGCCTTTTTTTATGTGATTTCATGCGATTTGATTTCCAAATTTCCCTTAAGCTATCCCTTGCCTGATGTTGTTTTTTAATCCTTCAATAAACTCCAATTCTAAAGACCCTGTATTAGAGATCATATTTCTTAAACATTTAATGATTCTACCGCATTAATCCTTTCTCCTTCCAATGATATTTCATCTTCCATTGCATATTTCGTTCTTATCATGTCTGTCGTTCTTTTATTCATCTTGAGCCTAACCTCTTGTGATATTTCATACATTCTTTTGAGTATGCTCTGCAAGTTCTGTGGCGTTCCAGCATCGTTAGCATAATTGAGTTCCTCTAATTTACTGTTACTAAACCAGTCCAATCCTTCTCCACCATCCCAAACTGTTCTCTGCATTACAAAATCCATGAGAAGGATAAAAAACATGATTGACAATACATTCTTTTGGAGTTCTCCATTGTTCACTGGAAATTCATTTGATAGGACACCATTGCCATTAACTTTGCAGTTGCTACACTCATGAACAGACTTAATCAAATTTACATATTTGAGAGGAACTCCATAATAACGTGGAACTCTTCACAAAAATTGACCGGAGCACACTATCAAAGGCTTCGGAATAGCCCACAAATGCCATCAAAAGGGGGTTTCTATATTTTATACATTGCTCTGCAACATTAAGGTCTTCCTCTGCTTCAGGTATATCAATGAAATTATTCCCTTCATATCCCCTATTCGTGAACTCGCTAAAGTGTTCCTTATAAACATTGACTTTTTTTCATTTTCTGTTGTTATACCAGATCCATCTCTTGTTTTGGTTATATGTTTCTTCTCCTTTGCCCCAGTACAGATTTTATTGAAAATTCTATGAACAATTCTTACACTGTAGCCACTCCCTGAATTCGTAACTTAGTCAGCTTCATCTGCTTGCCTGTCTAACTATTCTCTCCAGTCATTCCTGGATTTTTTTTTTTTTTTTTTGGACTTCACTCACAATACCAGAATAATTAGCATGCTTTACCTTTTAATTTTCATTACTTCCTCAGAAACTCTCAACAATCTATTTAAGTATCATTTTATATCAATGGTTTTCTCCTTGTAACTGCTAGTCCCAAAACTTCACTAACAACTAACTGATATATATTCCTAGTTTCACACTATTCTACATTTAAATGTCTCCTCTTTGTATTTTAAAGGAAATCAATTCCTGCATTCATCTACAAATGTTTCTCTGCGCTCACCTTTTAGAGATTTAGGTGTATCAAACCTAAGTATTCTATCTACATTTCTGTTGGGTGCTTTTTAGTTTAAATTTCAGTGTGACAACGAATTGCTGGTGATCACTATTAATATAGACACATCTATAGCTTCCAATATTTCTTTCTCCGAGTCCTCCCTCTTTTTTTTTTTTCTTCTCTTTTTTTTTTTTTTTTTTTGTTAATGGCTATGTGATCTATTTGATTCTTTTCATTGCCAAATGGTGAAGTCTATGTATATTTGGGGATGTCCTTCATTTATAGCAAACTTTTTTCTTATTTGCTAATAGTTTTACTATCTCATTTGATGTTAAATCGTCTTTTGTGTGAAACATTGGAGAAAAAGAATAAATTCCAAATGAATCCTATACGCTTCTTCTGTGTCATTCTTTGATTAGATCTAATGCATCTTGCTTTCCCCTTTTCTTTTATTGTAACTTAGTTAAAGATTATAAGTTGACTACGGTACGAAACAACATTATGTTCGAATAACATTTAGGATACTAGTAAATGGTACTTTTACCGAGCTTTCCTCCGTTTTTGCAATACTGTTTGGCGAATATGGAAGATGGTACTTTTCAGAGTTTTAAATTGTGGTAGGAATATAGATTTCATGATGAATAGTACATTAAATTTTCCTTATGAATCTCTATTGGTTTTTGTCAGCTAATCCTCAAGAATTTTCTCTCTTATAATATGTTAATGTCATGATTTAGGATAATACTTATATTACCTAGCCCTACCGGCTGAGTCATCAGCAGCCAAGCCTCGCCCTCCCGGTTCCTAACTTTGGCGCTGATTATGAACTATATGTATGGTTAGTCTCTAGGGCACTGTCATGACAGTTAGAGCACTGACGCTGTCCCTTGCATATACCAATTGTGAGTGCCCGTTACCCATTTAAAGTTTATAGTATATCCTTCTTTTCACTATCTCAGGTTGGTATATATAAAGGATAGTTTTTCTGATATTTCTATGCATACTGAGACGCAGCTCAATGGCCTAATCATATACTTCATTGTTTGAAAATCACTAATAACTCAAAACTTTACTAGATTTTAGGTTGAGATTTATCACCATTATTATTTACTTTCTCTTTTCAAAGCTTCAAACATTTCTGCAAGAACTCTCTAACTGAATTTTACATACACGAGTCAAAACGCCCGGTCTGAGTACTATAAAGCGGCACCCTTACTAGGTTGGTTTGTTTTGAGTGATCAGATGCAAATCTCCCGCCATCACCAATCTGCAATGGCCCGCATAGTGATGCAAACTGACCAAACCCCAGACATGAGTAAGAATGTCTGAGGCCTTTCTCCTGCAGTGAACTAGAAACGGATGAGTTTGTTGTCTGTTGGATCAAATACGACAGACTAGGAATCAACTCTAATCTTTTATTATAACAGAATAGTATTAACGTTATCTCTCTTCCTACTCGGCATTAACGATCCGATCCTTGTCTGGGCAAAAGTACTCATCATTGAAGGAATTTCTTTATGGGTCTCTGATCTGGTGGCAGACCGAGTTCGATCATCAAGGATAATTGAGGCTTATATATCTTTCCTTCCTCCACGAATCCCATAGAAACTCTTTGTGATGAAATTTAGTACAGTTTCTTTATACAAGTTTTAGAACTATCTGCTCAATCCCTCTCCCAACAAAGGCCTTCGCTATCTCTCTCTCTCTTTGAAGTCCACTCATGAATGCCAGAGAGAAGGGACAGTAACGATGCCCTGTTACCTGACCATATATACTGTAGATACCTTCATCGCCTAAGGCCCCTCTCCACACAAGCTAGACCCTTGAAGGGCCAGGCAATGGCTTTTCAATACTCAGCAGTAGTCCTATAGTCTCCCTATAGCATCCCCTACTTACCTCACAAGGATTATAAGGTTGCATACTCTACAACAAACTATCGAGCTTAAGTAGAAAACGAACCCCATTCTGGCAGATCATAAGGAAGGAACGTTTTAAATAGGCCACCAAAAGTTGTTAATTTATGAAACCAAACACAGTGATGTTGAATGTCATATAAATGACAAAAAATTAGAAACCAGACTGCAGAGAGTTTAACCATATATGCAAGAAGTGATTCAAGGCATATGGCACCGTATAAGTGCTATTCTCATACTATAGTGCCATAGCCTATGTACCATGGTCTTCCACTGTCTTTGGGTAGAGTTCTATTGCCTCGTGCTCCCCATTCTATCTATTTTCTTATTTCTTTTCCTCACTTTCCCCTGTTGCATTGTTGCGCTTATTGCATCCTGCTTTTTCAACTAGGGTTGTAGTTTCTCCAGTCTTAAATAGTAATAGTAATTTGAGTGTTAGTTAATCTAACAATGAATAATTATCTGCAATTTTAACCATCTGTATATTAAAAAAAAAAAAAAAACAATTACTCCATCTCCAAAAGGGGAAATTAATTACAGCAGAGAACTACATGATTATCAGGAAAAGCGATTTCGAGTTGTGGCTAACGAACTGTTAAATGCATTAATGGGGGTAAGATATTAAGGCAGTCTGTGTAGAATGCATTAGATCCTTAATAATCTATTTTTATTTCCCTAAAGACTATTAAAGTAAATTAAAGACCTCAAGCAGCTGATATCGTAATAATGATGCTTGAATAAAAAAGAAAAAAAAATCGCTATGAATCTAATAATGTTTATGAAATTAGGTTCCACTCCTGGTTATAAATTTGAGATATAATAAGAACCCATTGGTAGTGGTTCTCTTTGTTTCAAGTAATATGATTTAATGAGTTATTTCATGTGTCTTCTAGGTACTCTAATCATAGTAATTCGGCTTTTTAATTTGGTATAATTTCATGTGAACAGTGTTTTACTCTTTTCTTCCACTTAGAGTTATTCCCGTCATTATTCATTCCAAAGCTCATTCAGTTGTAAGTAGCTTGTGTTTTAAGGCTTTGATAAAGTTCCACGTTTCTGATGTATAAGTTAATCTTGGTCGGACCCTCTCATTAAATACAGTTATTTTAAGAGAAAGTTTCATTTTCATATAGATAATCTCATTTTGTTTACCAGATGCTCTTTATCCCATGCTTATCATTCTTTTATTTTCAGTTTCTTGTCTTAAGGAAACACTTACTGTCGCCACTAAGTATATCATTAACAATCTCTAGAGGTTCGTCTATAACACTTATCTTTTGTCTCTACATTTTATTGAACATTATCCTAAAATTATTCATATTCATTTTCAGTCCTACATTTCTGCTTCCTCGATAAAAGTCTATTATCTTTGTAAGATCTCCTCTGATTCACTAATTGGAAAATCTTATGTTGTTAAGGTATTCCTCATTAATAATAATTCCTACATTTCAACAACTTAAATTCTTAGAACCTTCATATGGACATGTCGTTGATAATCAAAAGATTGAGCCTCCTTGCCGAACTCCATTCTTAATCGGAATTTTCTCACTATATTCATATAGTATTAGGATAACTCTACTTCATATGTATATATATATATATATATATATATATATATATATATATATAAATATATATATATATGTATATATATATATATATATATATATATATATATATATATATATATATATATATATATATATATATATATACACGCACACACATATATATATATATGTATATATATATATATATATATATATATATATATATATATATATATATATATATATATATATATATATATATATATATATATATATATATATATTTATATATATACAGTATATATATATATATATATATATATATATATATATATATTTATATATATATATATATATATATATATATATATATATATATGTATGTAATATATATATATATATATATATATATATGTATATATATATATATATATATATATATATATATATATAAATATGTATATATAAACATATATATATATATATATATATATATATATATATATATATATATATATATGATTATTACTAGTATAATTTCCCAAGCTCCAAATCACCACTGCTTTATATTATATAATCTGATACACAGGAGAAAACCTCTGAGCTCTGAGAATAATATGCAACTCCAGGACGATGATATATGTGAACACTGAATATCACTGAGTGATTACTTTACTTTTAACGGGAATTGTTCTGAAATCAACTTCTTACTTCGGATCTTAGTCAGGGGATACGAGCAAAGCACTGAAATAAGTGATGGGGTTCGGAAGAATACGCACTTTAATAAAATAAATATATTATATAAAGATACCAGTTTAACAGTGATAATAAATCACTCCAAATTCAAATATGAAATAGACCTTAGACTGAGACAAAAAAATACTTTAAAAAATGACACATTCACTTTTTTTCACTGGAAATTAATATATGAAAATATCTAAATTTGACAATTAATGAAAAAAGTTCACACATTAACATTGTACAAAATAAATCAAAATTACACTTGCATATACATAATTGCTTATCTTACGCCCTTAGGTCTCACAAAAGGTTACCAAACGGTTGAGTTAAAATAAATACACTTTTCTGTTTAACTAATCTCACAGGGCCATTTGATAAAAACAATTCATTTTTATAATATAACTGTACTACCACATAAATGGCACTTCTCACAACATAAACCATAGAAATTTCAATGTTTGAACAAACACAATTCACATTTGAGAGAAAGCACAATGTGCGTTGGAGAGGAGACACTACTCTATGCGCGTTGGAGAAGGGTTAAGTAGTGACTGGATAGATGCTGGTAAGAGGACTGGTGGAAGCACAAATCTTGTTCGATGTCCGGCTCGATCTCTGTTTTTATGATTATTCCTTTTCTGTGTTTTAATTTTTTTATTTATTTGTTTATCTACTTTTTGTTTTAATTTAAAACACTGGATTTGGTTCGTACTATGCACCAGGAATGCTTGTTTTGTGTGTCTGTTATTTCCTCATTAGTGGTTGCATGTTCTGAGTAAATGTTTTTTAGTCTTTTCCAGGCTTGTGTTGCTCTTCTTTAGAACCTGACCTTTACTGGTTCGAGATTGTATATGTCATGGAGCATTTCACTGTTCTCATTATTATTATCATTATTATTATTATTATTATTATTATTATTATTATTATTATTATTATTATTATTATTATTATTATTATGCAATTTTGCATGGGGGTGCTATTGAATAGAGTTCTTTTTCTGCAATAGTTTGTAAAAGTTTAATTCTCCTTTTTCTGCATTTTACCAATTTGAGTTTTTGTTTGATATGGCAGCCTATGCCAGTTCTTTTGATAGAGAGACCAAGGATCTTAACTTCGTTAATAAATGAAATACTCATATTGTTTACTGTTATTGGTGATGGTTTAATTTTTGGATACTGATAACAGCTGGAATTTGTTGTTTGTTTTTATTTTTCACTTATTTTCGTAATCATTTATTCCTTTGAGCTCTGTTTCGGTTTTTATTTTGAAAAATCTTTCAGAATTTGTAGGATGCATTATTACTTGTGTGATGTCATCTTCTTAGGCATATTTTATGGCATATTCGGGGTTGGATGGCTGTGTAGATTATAAAAATGTGTTTGAGATAGTATGTCCCCCTTCCTGCGGTACCCCACTTTTATATCTATTACTACACTCAGTTTCCCATCTCTGCTACTTATTCGGAAAGTCTGTTTTAAATGTAGCTTGAGGAGTTTTTCCATTATTATTGAAATATTTTATATTTGAGGCCGTCAGGCCATATTTTATCAAATGCTTTAGAGAT
>NC_090753.1:7957323-7974823 GCF_036898095.1 Palaemon carinicauda
TTCTCCTTTAAAGAGCTGTCTTCCCCTGAAGTCTGAAGTTCTACGTAGATAGACCTTTAGGCACTCTACTGGACACAGCGAGACATCTTCCTTCAGAGGGCAGATTCTCCAGGGACCCCATCTCTTGGTGGGTAGCTCGTTCTTAGCAAGAAACGTTGGGTAGGGAAAGAGATTCAGTTCACCCGTTTCAGTAAAATGGATATGGCCCTCCTCACTTGAAAGGGCCACTATCTCCCTAACTCTAGCCCCTGAGGCCTGAACAAACAAGAAAATAACTTTTTGAGTCAAATCTTTCAGAGAGCAATTTCCGTTATTCAAACTTGAAGTCAAATGTAATACCTTATTCAAAAACCATGAAATGGGCCTTGGAGGTGCTGCCAGCCTAAGCCTAGCAGAGGCCTTAAGGATTTTGTTAAAAATTTCATTAGAAAACTCTACTTGAAAAGCGTAAAGCAAGGGTCTAGTCAAGGCAGATTTACTCATAGTTATCATGTTGGCTGCTAAACCTTGTTCATGTAGGTGAATAAAAAAAGATAAGCAGAAATCTGTTGAGATTTCTCTTGGTTTCTTTGCCTTGAAGAAGGTTACCCATTTCTTCCAAGATGACTCATATTGCCTTCTGGTAGATTTAGACTTATATTCCTTTAAGAAGTCTATACTCTCTTTCGAGATCCCAAACCTCTATCTTACTGTTAGGGAGAGAAAATCATGAGATGAAGGTCTTGGGTTTTCTGTAATGAAGCGAAGACAGTCGACTTCTGAACTTGTTGAAACAGAACTGGGTCCAGCAGGGGAATCATTCTCGGATGCAATTCAAATACTAGAGGGAACTAGTTGCCCTGGGGCCACTTGGGAGCAACTAGGGCTGCTGTTCCTTGAAAAGATCTCAGCTTGTTGAGGATCTTCATTAGAAGGTTGTATGGAGGGAACAGATAAAACCTGCTCCAATTGTTCCGCTAGAGGGTCCTTGTATGGGGCCACGTATCAAGGAAGTTTCTTGTTGTCGTGTGTCGAAGAGGTCGATCTGCAGTTCCAGGATTTGATGTAAGATGAAGGAGAATGATCTTGCGTCTAGTGACCATTCTGACTCTATCGGGGTTAACCTGGATAGAGGAATATGGCCAACATTACTTGGTTGAGTTGAGTTGATCTCGAGCCTTGACGATTCAGACATCTCATTACCACCTCGCTGTCCAGAATTAGTCTTATGTGGACCGAAAGGCGAGGGGATAATTTTTTCAATATAATGAAGACTGCCATGGCCTCGAAAATGTTGATGTGGAAGGTCTTGAATAGAGAGGGCCAAGTTCCTTAAACATTTCGAAGATGAGAGTGACCTCCCCATCCTTCCAATGATGCGTCTGTGTGGATGAAGACTGAGGGTGGAGCCGGTTGCAGAGGTATTGACCTCTTAAAATTTTTGGCCTCTGACCATGGCTGCAGAAGTGATCGAAGTCGGATCGGTATTGGTCTTCTTAGATCTCTTCGAGCGTTTGATGCGTATCTTCTCCAGTCTCCTGATGCATCTTTTAGCTGCGCTCTTAGCCCTGGGTCGGTCACTGATGCAAACTGGAGCGAGCCCAGCACTCTCTCCTGTTGGCATCTTGAAATCCTGTTGGATTTTAGTGTGTCTTGACAGATCTCGCTATCTCTCTCCTCTTCTTTAATGGAATGGAGAGGCAATGTGACTGTAAGTTCCAATGTCTACCTAGCCATTGAAACTTCTGAGCTGGAGACAGTCGAGACTTTTTGGTGTTGATTTTGAATCACAGATGTTCTAGGAACTGGATCACTTTCTTGGATGCTTACATTCATTTCATCTCAGATGTTGCCCACACCAGCCAATCGTCCAGGTAGGATATTACCTGGACACCCTGTAGTCGTAGTTGTTGAACGACTGCTTCTGCAAGCTTCGTGAAGACAAATCCAGAATGACTCTGAGTTTGCCTGAGTCCTTCTTGGGAACACAAAACAGCCTTCCTTGGAATTTGATGGACTTTGCCCTCCTTGTCACCCGTTTGCTCAAGAGCTCTCGGGTGTATTCTTCCAGAACCGGGGTGGAGTGTTGGAAGAATTGAGGGAATGATGTTGGAGCTGTCCTCCAGCTCCAACCCAGTCCATTCTTGATTAGGCTGTGGGCCCAGGGATCAAAGGTCCAACGATCCCGAAATAGTCGGAGTCTTCCTCCTACTGGGAGCATCTCATTGCTTCTGGTTTCCTGAGGATTTGCCTCCTTGACCGCGTCCTCCCCTAACCCCTCTTCCTTTCAAGGAACGTCTAGAGGAACCTCTGTTTGACCCCCTACCTTTAGGGTGAAAGGTAGTGGTCTGCCTCTCATAGGCAGGAGTGAAGGCTGGTGACTGAGTCACCACCTGCTGGGGAACCATCTCGTAGGTGGGTTGAGGCTGTGCCACCATCTGAGGCCCCGTAGTCATGGGAAGTTGCGGTTGTCTAGCAGGGCGAGAAGGCAACCTTGGCCTCTTTGTCTTCCGCTTCGGTTGGTGACCCTTATCCAGGGAAGACTTCTTGGCCGACATGCTCCACTTCTGGAGAAGATTCCTATTCTCCGTGGCGGGTTTGTCGACTATTTCTTTGACCACTTCATTCGGGATGAGATCTTTCCCCCAGATGTTGGAAGATATCAACTTCCTGGGTTCGTGTCTTACCGCAGCCGAGGCAAACACGAACTCCCTACAAGCCCTTCTAGTCCTAACAAAGCTATAAAAGATTTTAGTTAGGGTTGCCAAGTGTGTTTTGGCTATGACCATGAACATATCTGGGGACCTATGTTCAGTGGCCATTGCCTCCAGGGTCACCTGGAGGGACAGAGAGGCAGCAAGCCTTTCTTTCGTGTCCTGCTCCCTACGCAGGAGGAACTCTGACAAATTGGGGAGGTTTTCGCTAAACTGGCGTCCTGCGACATTGGCCTCCAACTTCCCGACTGAGAAGGTAAGCTGAATATCCTTCCAGTGTTTATGATCTATTGGCAGGGCTAGGGAAAGGGGCGTACACTCCTCCAGTGTAAAGCAAGGTTTCCAACCTTCCACGGCCTTGATCACGGCCTTGAACCCTTTTTCCGAAAAGGGGAAGGCCATTATTGCTGGAGCAAGAAAGGAAGGGTGTTTCTTACTCAAGTCTGGCACCTTAGAGTTGGTGGAGCCCCTGTCCTTCAGACTGCAGGCTAGTCAAGCTTGAGCCTTTGTATGGTCAAGCACTATGACCTCCTTGGGCTCTGTCTCCTCCTTGGAGACAGGTTCTGTCTTTAGACGAACAAACCAGTCAGGATAGGACTACTCAAAGCTGGGCCAGTTTCAATGTCCTCAATAAGGACAGCTCCTATCTTTTCTAAGATGAAGATCTTGCCGTTCGTTATTGGAATGTACTCGGCATGCCTCCATGGGTTCACCTCGGAGCACGAAAGGAAGATCTTTTACATTGAGTCTCCCATGAGACCCACGGGCCGCTGCAAGCTGGTGAATCTCCTTCCCTAGAGCAGCTTTCCTTTCTTCGCTCTTCTTCTGAAAGATCTCCATCAGGGCTTTGATGGCAGACAGGGTGTCATCCAACTTATCAGGTGGAGGAGTGGAGGGCGTAGAGGGCACTGGTTCTTGGGCAGGAGCCGACGAAACAGACTCTGTTTCGACTTCATACTCCTCCATCTCTGGAGCCAACGTAGACTCCTCTTCTTGGCCTTCCGCTAGGAGGTCCTTTTCGGTGTCCTCTGACACCTCTGACAACCTCTCATCATCTAGATGGATGTCCTTCATCGCATCCGAGACATCCGTGTCCACTACTATCTGGATGCAAGGGATCTCAGGGTGAGGCTGAGGAATGACAGCATCCACAGATGCTTTGGGGAAAAGATAGGACCTCATACGCTCATTGGGGAGGTAAGGCACCGTGGCATTTTTCTGGAAGCCACGAACCCATCTGCCCAGCTTGTTCCCAGCTGCATCCCTTGACTCCGTTGTAATAGGGTTCTCAAAAGCCTCATAAAACAAGTCTCTGCACACTCTACATACCTGGGGGTCCCAATATTTGAGAGGTCCCTTGGTGATGGAACAATAGGAGTGTGTCCTACACTCCAGATGGCCGCAGAAGTCCCTGCTATATACGTTGCAGAAGACGCTGCCGCACTTCACATGGTACCCTGTAAAGAGAGGAAAATAAAATGAGTATACTGTAGTTCATCTCACTAAATAAACTAATAAATATTATTACTAATATTTTCCATTTTATTTTATTGCATATAGCTTAGGATAGATCAGCCAGAAATGAATTAGGAAAGACATATACACGTGTTTCCCGCCCAGCCAATTGCTGTGACCTCCCTCAATATTAATCCTAGGGTTATCCACCTCAGGAAAAATCTAGCCTGTAAGGATAGAAGAGTGTAGATAACACTAACTTCCAAAAGAATTAATAATGAGGGTCCTTCATAACTGATCATCTATCAGTATGTGGAAAGGAAAATCCTTTCCCTATCTATAAGGTCTCAACAATAGACTGTGCCTGGATGCGCAGAGTATGTTGGAAAATTTTACTACTGTATACATTTTTACCATAGTTTTCTGTCTGCAGTATGTTCTATACTACAGATATACTGGCTACTGTATATACATATACTATAGTTGTCACCGGCATGTAGCCGGAGAGGCTGTCAGCACACTAGCCCAGACAGCATTTTATGTGACAGGGTATTTGCCGTTAGACCGAACTCAGCTGGTTCTTGCCGGCTAAGTCTGTTATGTCAGTGAATCATTGGCTGTCGGTCCACAAGTCTAGCCAGCGTCTTGCCGGCTAGGTTAGTGGCCGGCAGCCGCCAGTTAGGTTGGTACCTGGCGGCACTAGCCAAAAGAGAGAGAGAAAGCAAGGAGTACTGTCTCACTTCCTTCCTCCAGAATGAATGTTCTAATGGAAGGGGAGAATATAAGATAAGAAAGCTTCCACCCATCCACCTCCGTTGCTGGTCCCTGCCGGTCATAGGATGTGAATGGCAGTCCAAGGGAGGAATGAAGAACACTCCAAAGTCAATGGATCTTCTGCCGGTAGCTGGTCTTGCCGACACAGCTATCCCGGAGCACTGTGTCTGATAGGGAAGCTGAACGACTCGGCCATACAAGCAGAAGCCCAAGCCGGCCCTACAACCTGCCGGCAAGCGGTGAGATTGCAGAACGACGGCCAAAGGGATGTGAAGGCTAGGCCATCACTAAAGGACAGAATGGGGAGGGAAAAGGGTCCTGTATAAGGTGTGGGAGGAGCAGGCAGTATGCCGGTCCTACAACAACTTGAGGAAGCTCTGTTTCAGTATCAGCGCCATCCTAGGCGGACGGATAATTCCTTTCCCAGCCTATGGTCTGCCAATAGAGTAAGGGGGCAGGCATCATCTAGCCGCCACCCTTAATCATAGAGAAACAGAGTTCTAGTGCTGGCGCCATCCTAGGCAGCAGAAAATCTCTATTCTGCAGCCTAGGGTCTGCAAGCACAGGACTAGTCGACTAAGCGGCAGGGAGAAGGGGGATCACAGGACCCCTTCAAGTGCAATCTAGGGAGGCTAAGCCTCCTATGATGACTGCCAAAACCCGAATGGGGAATGCATTCACCCTGTCGACTAGCTGCCGGCACACGACATATACTCTGAGGTTCTTACATAAACCCAAAGCTTACCATCTGTAGCTATAGGAAGGGGCAGAAAAAAAAACCCTAGCCTAGTCTTGCCTGAATAACAACTCGAGGCAAGACCAACTAGGATTGTAGCCTTAAGCTACACTAAGAGGGAAGGAGGGATTACCCTATACATGAGGTTAACCGGGGAGATTGTATGAAAGTAGATTAAAGCCCCTAGGCTACTAGCTTAGCGACAGTGAGATCGACTACCTAACTCATCGAAGCTCTCTCGTATACTATCTTGGAAGAGGAAAATTTTATATGCAATCAATATATCTTACATGTATAAATTGCTTAATATCTTCATTTAAATTTTATTAACACCAGGAACTCTTATTATATCATACAAGAGAGTAAACTAGGACACTTAGGCTAGGAAGCCTAGTGTAAACAAGATCCACTACCTAATTCGCAGAACTAAATGAATACTATCGGCATAATATAATTGATTCCTAGCAATGAAAACTAAATAGCTAAATAATTATTTAAGCTATTATTCGGGGAAAGTCATTCTGGCTAACTAAATAACTCATGCGTTACGAAGACAGCGCCGAAGACACCTCCGGTCAAGGCAATAGCTCTGCCAAAAAATGTGTTTAATTTGTTTCAATTCTTTACTTTACGGCAACAGCTATATTTATACAGCAAAAGAAACAAATACTTAACTTTCCAGAGGTAGAAGAGGCTGGAGATTGTATAATAAATCCAAAATCATGAGAGAGCACTGGGAAAACCACCAAGCGATATTGCTTCAGAAAAAGGAATAAAGATGGCAGTGATTATGGTGCCATCTGTGTATTCGAACAGTAACGGAGGAAGGGAACCTTATTAACGGGTCCCCTTTATTTTGCCACTTTTCCCCCCTAGAAGCGTAAACTCTATGCAGGGTGCAGTTTGCTATGTGGCGTGTAAAGAATACGTCCCGTTATTATGCCAAATCATAAAAGGAAACTTTAATGATATTCGCGCCAGGAGTTAGAATTCTGGAGACCTTAAGTTAAATTCTCTGATATTATTACTGTACTCAAATATACCCTAGACAGCTACTTAAAGGAACCTTCCATCAGGACTACATGGGTATCTCACCCAAAAATGGATTTTTTGCTTCACTCAAAATCTGTTTTATATATATATATATATATATATATATATATATATATATATATATATATATATATATATATATGTGTGTGTGTGTGTGTATATTTACGTCTATCTATACATCTATATGTATGTAAGGGTAATCTCCTTCCCTCTGAGTGTAGCCTCAGGCTACAACCCTAATAGCCCTGCCTTGAATTTTATTCAGACATGGTTAACTTAGGGTTTGTCCTGCCTCTTCCCTTAACCGTTGGTTGTGGTATACCATCAGGTTTTGGGATTTAGTCAGAATCTCAGAGTATTTAGTCTTATGTCTGCGACCTGACGGCAGGGCGAATGGGTTGTAGGATACCATCATTCCCCTGCCGGCCAGGTAGCCGGCAATGGAGGTTAGCCCTCATTAGCCGCACTTGAAGTTATGGTAGGATACCCTCTTCTCCTTGCGACTAAAAGACTAGTCCTATGCCACAGTTCTCTGGGCTGAAGAGTAATTTTCTTTAGCCTAGGATACGTGGCACTGGAACTCTGTTTCTTCTCTGTTGAGAGGAGGCGGCAGTGCCGCCATCCCCTTAACTGTGTCGGCAATCTCTTGGATGGAGAACTGAGTCTTTCCTGTTGCCTTGGATTTTGCCGATACCGATACAGAGTTTCTTTTACAGGTGGTAGAACTGACAATTCTTGCCAGTTCCTTTCACACTCGTTACAGGACCCTGTTCCCTACCCCTCTGTCCACTTTTGATGGCTGAGCCATTGTCTTTCTTTAGGCCAGCATCTTGCAACCTTACCTTTGCTGGTAGGTTGCCGGAGCCAGCCAGACTCCCTCTCTAGTCATGTCTTTGGCTGACGGCAGAGCATACTGCCGCCAACCACATCATCTGTCGGCAATTGCCAGCCTAGCCTGCAACTGCCAGCCCAGCCGGCAGCCAAGATGGCTGCCAGCGACCATGATGGCCGTGAGAGGGAAGTCCCTTCTGTTCCCAAGGTTCTTCAATCCTCCCTTGGACTGCTGCTACAGGTCCTGTTGCCAGGGTACTGCCGGCCAGGCCGGCACAGATAGTGCTGTCTCAGTTGGCAGCACGCCAACTGTACTGGTACTGCTGGTCTTGCCGGCCGGCAGTGTATCTGCGGTACCTTATCGGCAATAGTACTGTAGCTGCATGGAAGCCTGAATGGTACATTCTCCCCTTCTATTAGAACCTTCTTTCTGGAAAAAGGCAGTGAAATTAGATGTTTACATCCTTAATTACTGTATACATTCACAGTAAGGAGTAGCCTTTTTTCCATGCTATCTCTCTCTCTCTCTAGCTAGCAAGCCAGGTATGCCGACAAGACCTAGCTATGCCGGCTACATGCCGGCTGAACTACTGTATATTTTATACAGGTAGCCAGTATATCTACATTATAGAATATACTGCAGATAGAAAACTACTATATAGTTTATACTAGTAGTTATTTCCAATATATTTTGGATATCAAACACAGGCATTTGCTGAGCCCAATCCTATATTGAATGAATATGATTTCTTCAATATCCTGATTAGAAATAAGTATTAGGATTACCTTACAATATTAAACACTTCAAGGCAGGAGTAATACACTCCTAACCCTTAAAGGGTGGAGTCTTTTTCCTTGAGTCTCCCTAATCAGGAAACTCTATGTTTTAATATAGTAGGAAGACTATAGCAAATAGGCTGAGTGGGATATACAAATATATGTCTTTATTTTCCTAGTACAGCTGGCTTCATGCTAGATTGACCATACTGTCATATGCTACTATGAAGGCAGCATAATGACTAGACTACAATACATGATGTACAGTAGCCATTCAATTACAATATAGACTTACTGCAATTAGAAAACTACAGTACCATGGTACAGTAGTATTTTCTGACATACCTTGGGTACCCTTGTACGAGCATTCTGCTGGTACCGTTCATATATTGAATGAATAGTTTTCTTCAATATTCTGATCGAGAATCAGTCATCCTGATCCCACAGTATTAACATTATTTTGGTACAGTGATTTGATACTTCTCTACCCCTAGGGGTAAGAGTCCTTCTACTTGGAGCTACTCTATAAAGAAATCTCCATGTAGTTAATACTGAGGGGAGGCAACAGTATTTGCTCACAGGGGTACTCAAGTATGTATCTCCTACTATCCCTTTATAGCTTACTATCCTAAGCTACTCTATTGTAAAGGACATTTGCATGTTGATTGTCAAGGAGATAATCCATTGTATACTCATTTGGTTTTCCTTTCTTTACAGGAGGAACACTGGATACCTTGTGCTGCAGTTCTCTGCAAGGCCAAGAGTAAGTATTTTTACGGTCATAATACTTGCATATTTCATGCCCCCTGCAATATTATTTCCGGATCCCTACATTATTGGAACCCACAGGTTTGCAATATATGTCGGACATTAATGTCCGAAGGTTTTGAAAATCCCAAGTCTACAGAGACTAGGGATACAGCTCAATATAAATTACGCAACTGGGTGAGAGACTTTCAAAAGATCTCTCCGGGACCTTTCCTACCTAATGATAGGATGCGTAAGCTACTACTTCCGGAAGCAAGTGAGGAAACAGTAGTGTCTCAGGAGCTAACTACATCCCCTGACGGCCAGAAAACCTTTGGGATTAAGGGCAAGAAATTTCCAAGGTAAAAGAGGAAAATGTTGCGTCGGAATTTCCTCCGCCTGTGCCGGCTTTAGAGCCATCGATGTCGACATCTTCGTCTTCTACCCCTAAATTGGATAATGTGGTACAATCATGTATCCAACTGAAGAATCAAATAGAGAGCTTTCGTAGACAAAACGAAAAGCAGGAAGTAAAACGCAAGATAGATCCTCGTAAAGTTTCTCTTGTCGCTTCCCAGGGGTCAGTCAAACGACCCATGAATCAAGACCTACCAACATGCTCCATAACCAATCCCTGGAGGTTCGCGGAGCAGATGCCGATTTCAAATAGCAATCTCTACATCTCAGAGAAAATAGGTGCTGTTCCTTTGGACAAAATTCAATTTTGGCCAAGCTTTGATGATTTCCCTAATTGTTGGGTTCGACTGAAGTACGAACCAAAGTCAAGAAAAGGAAGGGAACCAAAGGAGGTCATGATTCTTGACCATGATAAGGCACAGACTATCCTTTTAGGTAGTCTAAGAAAGGCGGGTTATTCAGAGTCGAAAATATTCTCACTGAATAACGGACACCCTTCCTTTCTTGCTCCTACTTCACTCTCATTCCCCTTTATGGGGAAGGCATTTACTTCTGTTGCCAAAGCTTTAGAGTCGGGTAAGCCATGTCCCACACTCGATGAGTGCAAGCCTTTGTCACCAGCTTTTCCCGGACAGGAAAAGGATTGGAAGGAAGTCCATTTGACATTTTCAGTAGGAAAATTAGACAAGGACGTCGCAAGTCGACAATTCAAGGTATGTCTCCCTAAATTGTCTTAGTTGCTCTTGTGTAATGAACAGGAGTCAAAGGAGAGACTTGCGACATCCATTTCTCAACAAAACTACATGGAGTTGTGTTCAACCTACGAGAGTACTCCAGACATGCTCATGGTCATAGCTAAAATGCATATGGCTATCATGGTGAAGGACCTTTACGCCTTTATGAAGGCCAGGAGAGCATGTAGAGAGTTTGTGTTCGCTGACGCAACAGTGAAAAACGAAACAAGGAAGCTAATATCTTCCAACTTCTGGGGTAAAGACCTCTTCCCACACGAGGTCACTAAGGAAGTAATTAAGAACGCCACCATGGAGAACATAGGTCTTCTCCAAAAATGGGGCATTCCTTCAAAGAGATAATCTTCTGTGGTTGTGGGTCCCCAACCTAAAAAGAAGATTGGAAATGCTGGAAATATCCGGGCTGCTCAACATCCCACTATTACAGTGACCACGATGCTACAGGCAGATGGTCAAAAGTCTAAGCCTACTGACTACTCGAAGCATAAAGACGCTTCAGCTAGGAGGAACTTTCTCTCAGGATCGCAGGACCTTCGATCCTTCGGTCCAGAGCCTATTCAAGATGAGCCATTGATGGGAAACAGAAATGTTCCTACCATCATTTCCTTACCTTCTCCTACAGTTCAAAACCCTCCTGGAGGAGTAAAACTGAGAGCTATAGAGCATACAGGTATTAAGAAAACTTTAGCTCATCGAGTTCCAGGGAAGGCTGCTTCGTGTTCACGAGAAGGACTCAAGATATCAATGAGCTATTCTGAACTTGTCGCCACTCAACAAGTTCATAAAAAAAGCAAGTTCTGAATGTTAATCCTTCGGAACATATGGACCTTGTTCCAATTAAGGGTGTTCGTAGTCTTGTCAGACCTGAAAGGTGTCCTTCGGAACCTTCCAGTCAACCACCCCCCCCTTCCTCCTATCTAGAATTCATGTTACAGATAGTAACATTCATCCTAAGAAAGATACGTGTCGGACTCACAGTTCTAAGTATCTTCAAAGGATTGACGAACATAGTCACGTCAAATTCAAGCCTGAAAATAGTTCAGGTATTAATATACCTGATCAAGAGGCTGGAGTGGGCAACACCCGAAGTGTCCGGCCAATGGGCATTCAAGAGATGACCCGGTTTCTGGGACATCATGGATGTAAGATAGGCTTTTAGAAGTCTCGACTCTCACCAGCTCAGGGGTTTTGATGTTTAAAAAACCATCGAAGCCCTCTGTCACATTAACTCTCCTCTCCTTTCGAAATATAAAAGGAGCTCGTGAGGTTTGTCAAGAGACTCGGGTATTCAGTCAAAATACCAAAACGCCAACAGGAAAAAGCGCTAAACTTTCCCCAGCTCTCTATAGTGACAGACCTGGTGCTAAGGGCACACCGGAAAGATGCGTTAAGAGCTTGGAGAAAACACGCATCAAACGCTTCAAGAGATAAAAAAAGACAGAGATCGGTCCCTCTTTAATCGCTTCTCTAACAGAAATTAGAGCACAAAAGTCCCAAGACTCTGCTGGTCCTTTCATGGGTGGGAAAGCCCCCTCCACACAGATCAGGCTCCCTATGAATGATCTGGGACACCGAAGCGATAATAAGACGTCACATTCGAACGTCTCATTCAGTCATGTTGAAGTTACCCATCCCTCTCTTAAAGGGACGGCACCTACCAGCAGTTCATTTACAACTGAACCCTTCGATATGACGGTGGATACTCTAATTCGATACAAACCGATAGATTGGAATGGTCTATGGGCGCAGACATATTCCCTCCCAGATGGGAACAAGTCCCAGAACTGCAATTCGACCTCTTCATCACGAGCATCTTCAAGAAACTACCTCGCTATATAGCCCCATACGAGGATCCTCTAGTGGGGCTGATAGACTAGATGAGGCTGGTCCTAGCTCTGACCCTAGGTATATTTCCGAAGATTCAGAAATTAACTGCCTTCGTTTTATCACAGAGAACCCAAACCCTTCATTTCATGATTTTCTTGCGCTAGGGGTTAGAAAAAGGTTTGGGATCTCAAAAGGTAATATAGAATTCTTAGAAGAATACAAGGCCAAGTCAATTAGAAGACAATATGAGCCTTCCTGGAAAAAGTGGGTTGCGTTTGTCAAAGCAAAACGACCGAAAGAAATTTCAATGAACTTCTGTCTGTCCTTCTTTGTCCCCCTTCATAGCCAAGGTGTGGCGGACGATATGATAAATACGTTCAAGTCAGCCTTGACAAGGCCTCTCCTATATGCCTTTCAAGTGGATCTGGCGAATGAAATCTTTAATAAGATTCCGAAGGCATGTGCTAGGCTTAAGCCCGCGGTACCACCAAATCCCATCTCTTGGTCTTTGGACAAGGTCTTACATTATGCCTCCTCTATGAACAATGAAGATTGTTTTCTTAAGGATCTAACCCAAAAGGTTATTTTTCTGTTCGCTATCGCCTCCGGGGCTAGAGTTAGTGAAATAGTGGCCCTATCCAGAGATGAGGATCATATTCAGTTCACGGAAGTGGGAGAACTGAATCTATTTCCTGATCCAGCCTTTCTCGCTAAAAATGAGCTACCCACTAAGAGGTGGGGTCCCTGGAGAATATGCCCTCCGAAGGAAGATGTCTCTCTATGTCCTGTAGAGTGTCTAAAGGTCTATCTTTGTAGAACTTCAGACTTCAGGGGAGGGCAGCTCTTTAAAGGAGAAACTTCTGGATCAAATTTATCCCTAAAGCAACTAAGGGCAAAGCTCACATACTTTATTCGTAGAGCGGATCCGGACAGTACTCCCGCAGGTCATGATCCGAGAAAGATTGCTTCAGCACTGAACTTCTTTCAGTATATGGACTTTGAGCGCCTTCGTTCATACACTGGATAGAAATCATCCAGAGTGTTTTAAAAACACTATGCAAAACAAGTGCATGAACTGAAACACTTTGTAGTGGCGGCAAGTAGTGTATAAAAACCTGCCCCCTAATTACTGTACTAAACAGTTTTTGGCTTGGGACCTCACATTTCCTCGCACATGTAACGGATGAGAATCATCCAGAGTGTTCTACATACACTATGCTAGACAAATCCATGATCTGAAGAAATATGTGGTGACGCCAGATAGAATATTTAACCTGCCGTCTAATTCTACGATGAACAGCTAATTGACTGGGAATATCAATTAAAGGGAGAAGATGTTACTCTTCTTAGGTGTGACTTCTTTTAATTAAGTGTTACCATGATTACACTGACTCTGTTCAAAATCCCAGGTGTGGAATTATACAGATAGCACTAGTGCTGGTGTACGAAGTACACAGTGCAGATAGAAGTAACCAGTACAGGAATTATTAAGAGAAATTGTTTTATAATTTTCTTCAGTCTGAGAGTGGCACTCATCATTTCTCCCTTCAAGAAGGAAATATAGTCTCTGTACTTGATACAGGTATAATCCCATTGTCATACTACATCCGTTTTACTGAACATCTTTTAGTCATTTATTAGAAATAAATGTCTATAAGAATGTAGTGCGTCCACCTTCGCCAGACAATTGTATGTATACATGCTAGAGTTCTTCACCTTACCAAAGTAAGTATCCCTCATATATTCGTATGCATCAAATAATAGATATAAGAGACACTGATGTTATTTTTGCAAATATACAACTATGAGACTATTTGTATATTCAGTGTGTACTTATGTTTGGTCATAATATGTATGTTAACCTCAAGATCCCTTTTCTACTGTCTAGAATGACTCTTCCCTGTAGGAGGCAGGAAGCACTAACATTGGTTAAGATTAGTGACGGGAACGAATAACGGTAACGTCCCCTCTCTTATGTGGTCCCCATGACCATAGAATAGGTTGCTATAAGGTTAAGGCACTGATTAAAAATCCACAGATGCACTAATGCTCTGGTATGCTTCCATCACAACGACATGGCTTGAGCCCAAAAAACGGATTTTGAGCGAAGCGAAAAATCTATTTTTAGGTGAGATGGCCATGTCGTCCTGATGGACCCACCCATCTCTTCTAAAAAATAAGATCTTCACAGTATCCCTCCCGTGGTACTGTATCTGTGACACCACGCTCAATACTACAAGGAATGTCCCCCGTAGTGGGAATGGCGCTGTTGTATTCCCAATGGTATTACGAGAGCGGGGAGAGCTTTTGGACGGTTCCCTTTTGCCACATCCTCCTCGAAGCCAAAACGCTGTTTGGGGTGCAGATTGCTATGGAGGCGTGTCAAGAATGCGTCCGCTGATATTATGCGATATCCTTTGGAGAAATTTTAAGGATATTCGTGCCAGGAGTTAGAATTCTGGATACCTAAAGGTAAAATTCTCTGGGAATATCACTGTAGTACATATATCCCTTAGGAAGCTACTTTAAGGAACTTCCAACAGGACGACATGGCCATCTCACCCAAAAATACATCTTTCGTTTCACTCTAAATCCAGTATATATATATATATATATATATATATATATATATATATATATATATATATATATATATATATATATATATATATATATATATATATCTAAATTGTTATATATATATATATGTATATGTATATATATATATATATATATATATATATATATATATATATATATATATATATATATATATATATATATATATATTGAGGAATCAATTCAGTGTGTTTTAAGTCCACACTATCATTAAAAAACTAATGACATGGAAAGACCCTCGTTACGACGTAATAACAGCCGAAATGATATTGGCTGAAAATGAAGGGACTCCCGGATTACTTACAACATTACTTTGTAAAATGTGGTGTTAAGAAGCAAACCCTGACAAATCAAAGCTAGGAGTGGTGGTGAAAATGTCAAAACACGTAAATTTGACTGATTGCAGTAATCACGGAGGCATCACACTTACATCAGTTGCCATGAAAACGTATATGTTCTTGCTAAAAGAGACTAGAGAGAAAGATTGATGAAAATATGGAAGAAAAACAAACAAAATTTAGAAAACGTAGAAGTTGTATAGACAAAATTTTCCTTCTAAGACAGGTGATACAGATATATGTAGAATATAGAAATCCACTTTTGTTAGCATTTGTAGGCACCTTCTAATTTTATGGGGAGTCCTGTGTTATTGTGGAGTGTCTATCAAATGAATTCCCAATGAACAGATTTATACTCCAAGGGAATGTGTGGTTACCTACGATGATTATCCTCCTCGTGGATTTTATATTACATAGAAAATTTGGCGATGGTGAAGAACGATTACTCTGGACTGGTAATAGGAAATTAGCTGGCCTAGAATATGCTGATGACGCTGCCCTCACTAGCAGAACACCACAGGACTTGCAAAGTATGCTTACCGGAATGCATGGAATAACACAGGAGGTTGGGCTCGACATAAATACAAAAAAAAACGCTAATTATTAGAACGGAATATGCAATTGAAGATGAAATATCATTGGAAGGAGAAAATATTGATAAGGTGGAATCATTTAAATATTTAAGAACTATTATCTATAATACAGGATCTTTAAAGTTAGAGTTTAATGAAAGATTAAAAAAAAAAAAAAAAAAAAAAACAATCCTGATAATGGCTAGGTTACGTAGAAATTGGAAATCAAATCGCCAGAAATTGTACATAAAAGTCAGATTTTATATGAGTTTAGTGAGATCGGTGGTATGAAAATGAAACAATATCATAGAGATTTTGTAGATTTGAAAACAAAGCACTCAGAAGAATATTGGTAGTTGAATGGCAGGACCTGATTAGAAATTAAACTATAACCGAGATTACTTGAGTACGATATGTGGATGAGATCATGGTGAGGGGTAGATGGAGATTGTTTTAGCATTCTCTTTGCACTCCTCAAGAGAGAATAGATCACCTAACTTCCTACTGGGCTCCACAAGGCACTAGAAGAATTGGGAGACCCATACTTAAATGACTGAGGACTATGAACTGTGAAGTAGGAGATGACAAAAAGAAAATCATTGATTTAAAAGCTCAGGATAGAGACAACTGGCGAAATGTAACCGAGAACCTTTGCTTTTATAGACGTAATAGGAGATGATCATTATGGTGATATATTGAGGAAATACTAAAGAAAGGAAGAATAAGAAACTGGTGACAAGACAACCTGGAACAGATCGCCAACAAATCCTTGCTTTAAAGGATGAAAATAGAAACATTTTCCACAATGGAGTTGGGGTGATCAAAATGGCTGATTTCTATAAAATGCTATTCCATTATTATATAAGAAAAAAACTTTTCCACTGTAAATATTGAAACACCTGTGCCTGTACCAAACGTAACAGTAGAAGTGGAGAAAGCATTAAAAGGCACAAAAAGAGGTGAAGTAGCAGTAGAAGATTGCATAACAATTGAGTTGATATTAGATGAAGGAGGTTTCATAGTAGTGAAACTGCCTGAACTCTACCTCAGATGACTATAACAGAGCTTTATACCTACAACTAGGAAGAACTAATAAATTACCACTCAATGGGGCTACTCCCCCTAATATATAAAATATTTGCAAAGGTCATATTAGGCTGAATAGAAAGACAGTGAGACTTTAATCAACCAAGAAGTGAGTACTAAACAACTGGCCATTTCCATATAATTAACCAGGTAATAGAAAAGTCAATATTTTGCGATAATACAAAAGCTATGTATGGCATTTATACACTATGAGAAAGCACTCTCTTCTGTCAAAACATTAGCAGCAATGAAAGACCCCAATTGGAAAAAGCTCTTCTTAACGATCTGCTGGACTGGTTATGGAGGCCAGCCTAAGCTTGATAGTTTCCAAGCAGTCTGCAACCTTGCCATCTTAATGAGCTAAGGATTGACTATTTTGGGGACCCTATAGGTTTACCTGCTGAGTCATCAACAGGTAGACCTTCCCTTGTCCTTGCTTGGCTGGAAGGGGATTCAGTGCTGATCAAATACATATGTGGTCAGTCTCAAGGGCATTTTTCTATTACGTTATTGTCACTGTCCCTCTCCTCTGCCATTCATGAGTGACATTTAAATTTTTAAGGATAGGGCAAAAATAAAAGGAATTTTTAATATCTAAAACCATCATCAACGTTGACTTTGGGGTCGATTGAAACACTATCCCAAACATGTTAACTGGAAATTTCCAATCCAAGATTTGGGATTTTGTATGAATCGAATCGAATTGAGTATTAAATAATTCTCTCCGGATTGAGTTATTAGGAAATTCTCTTTTTTTTTTAACCAAGAAGTTCAGCTTTGAGTGAATATAGATTCATTCCTACGGTGAATGGGCAATTTAGCT
>NC_090753.1:7984823-7989823 GCF_036898095.1 Palaemon carinicauda
TTAGACTTCTCATGCTGCCTGAAACGGACGCCAATGGACGACGTCGAGAGGTAATCCTATCTTGCGAAATATTCCTCAGATGCCTCCCGCACGGCGTGAGAGCCTAGCTCACTGACACCGGCACCCTGCCAATGAACGACCTCTTCTCAAAGGCACAGAAATTATACGAAGCCTCCAAGGCCTCCTGCCTTGTTGCATCATCCTCCTACAGCTGTTCATCCATTGACTCCTTGGTGGAGCCGTCTGCTGATGACGACGAAATCCTCTCCCTGATGAAGAAGAAACCTCTGCTGCAGAACCACAGACCGAACCTGACTTGGTGTTTTTACTATCATCAGTTGATGAGCAACGCAATAAAGTGCAAGTCCCCCTGCAGGTTCCCGAAGAAATTATGAAGCCAGACACCGCGGACATCAACCGTAGCCGCAGTAGCAGATCACGGCAGTATTGGATTCTACATCCTCGACGCTGTATCCAACCGTAGGCTTTTGGTTGATACCATCTGTATTCAATCAACATTCCCTCCCTCACGGGCCGACCTAAACAGGGTGCCTAGCAGTGATACCCCTCATGGGACTAGGGTGCTTAAAATCTCAATCATGGGATGATTTTACTTATGGCCCTACGCCATCGCTGACGTCAGACACCCCCTCCTCGGCGCTGACTTCCTGGCTCACCATAACCTCCTCGCCGACGTCGCCAGTAAACGCCTCATCGACACCGGGACATGCCAAATCCAACAACATGCCCTTCTTGTGGAGTTCCCCGACGTTTTGAAGCCTGAACTTCGACAATCGCCGGGATCCGCCTCCAGGCACCGTGTCTACCACCCCATAAACACAACGGGACTTCCCACGCACGCCAAGTTCTGCCGCAGAAGCTGAGAGATGCAAAACATGCCTTCGAAGACATGGACCAGATGGGCATATGCAAGAAGGCGTCCAGCCCTTGGGCATCTCTGCACAACATGGTAAAGTAACCAGACGGAACATGGAGGTCCTGCGGTGACTAGAAGAACCTTAAACCCATCACAACGCCAGACCACTACCCTCAGCTGAATATGCTAGACCTCACCAGTGCTCTTTATGGGGCAAAATTTCTATGAAGATGGACCTTCTCAAATCATACTTTTAAGTTCCTGTTTTCCCAGGGGACGGGCCTAAGACCACCATCATAGCGCCGTTTGGCTCCTACGCCTTCTCCTATTCAATCTTCGGCCCATGCAACGCAGGGGACACGTCTCAACGACTGACGGATAGCATCCTTGGGGACCTGCCGTTCTGCATCTGCTATGTGAACGACATCTTAATCTACTCAAGGACAAAAGAGGAACACTGGAGACATGTCCGCGCCATGCTGAAAGGCTTTCAGGAGAACGGTTTGATCGTGCCCTTCGAAAAGAGCACATTCAGCGCTGAAAGGGTGGACTCCCTCGGACATCAAATATCCGCAGCAGGATTGAAGCCCATATTGACCAAGGAGGACGACCATCCGTCACCTTCATCCCCAACGTTGTCCGCATCCTGACTCCCCTCAACAACGTCCTGAAGGGGAAAGCCAAGAAGCTTGTTTGGGGTTCCCTGCAGCAACGCACCTTTGACAGGAGGAAGGCAGTCCTCACTAAAGACACCACCTTAGGGTACGACGACGACAGCGCCCCCTTGAAGTTGACCACCGACAGCAGCAACGTCGCGTGCGGCACTGTCCTCGAACAGATCGTCAACGGTTACCCGCAGCCCTTGGCCTTCTTCAGCAAAAAACTCAAACCCACGGAAACCAGATAAGGCACGTTCGATAGGGAGCTCCTCGCCATCTACCTCGCCGTCCGCCACTTCAGACACATGCTTGAAGGAACGCCATTCACCATCGCAACGGATCACCAGCCCCTGATCCACGCTTTCACGAAGTCTTCAGAGGCATGGTCCTCTCACCAACAACGACATCTGGCAGCCATCGAAGAATTCGGCTGCACTATCAGCTACGTACCTGGTAAGAACAACCCCGTCGCCGACGCCCTCTCCAGGATCGAGATCAACGCGGTCCACCTGGGGATCGACTACGCAAACCTCGCCGTAGAACAGCAGAACGACCCAGAAGCCCATCGCTATTGTACGACAGCATCCACGCTACAGATGAAGGACATTCCTTTCGGACCGGCCGGGGAAGCCATCCTCTGCGACACCAGCACGGACCGCCCTCTCCCATGGATTCCCGCCTCCTGTAGAAGGAAGATCTTCGACGTCATCCACGGATTATCACACCCCTCGGGTCGCACTATAGCCTGCATTCTATCCAAGAAATTCATCTGCCCAGGAATCAAGAAAGACGCCCTTGAGTGTGCGAGAACCTGCATTAACTGCCAGACGAGTAAGGTCAACCGCCATATTGAGTCGGAAGTAGGTGATTTTCCCCAACACAAGAGATGATTCGGACGCATCCACGTGGATGTCGTATGACTTCTGCCGACTTCAGGTTCTCCAAGATACCTCCTGACGATCGTCGACCGCTCCACTAAATGGTTAGAAGCAACACCGATGTCCGAAGCAACAACCCACGTTTGTACCGAAACTCTCCTGTTGAGTTGGATCAGACGCTTTGGTGTCTCCGACAATATTACGATGAACCGAGGTTCCGTTTTCTTGTCAGAGATCTGGCTCTCTGGCAAACCTAATAGGAATAACACTCCACAGCACCGCGGCATATAACCCTGCAGCGAACGGCATGGTCGAGAGAGCTCATTGCACCTTCAAGGCAGCCTTGATGGCAAGATGTACTGACGAACATTGGAAAGCGCAACTCCCATGGGTCTTCCTTGGCCTTCACACCGATCCCAGGGCAGACGGCGAACCTTCTCCTGATGAGAAGGTCTATGGTGAGGCACTTACAGTCCCTGGCCAATACATCCCTGCACCTACCGACGACATCAAGCTGGATCACCTGAGAAAAACCACTGGTAAATTCAGACCATGCCTGAGAACATAAGTGGACAGGACCAGACACTTCTCGCCCAAGAACCTAGACGACTGCGACTACGTCTTCATCCGGGTCGATGCTTATCACCCATCCCTGACTACACCTTATCGCGGCCCTCACGAGGTTGTCAGAACAGCCTAATCTTTCCTCCTGAACGACCGCAGACAAGAAGATTGGGTGATGGTCGACCGAATAAAACCAGCATACCTTGAAAGCAACAAGAATATCACCGCGGGCCCTGGTAGACCCTAGGATTCCACCTCACAACAAATTATCCACCAGATGGGTGAAAACCTCGCAACAATGGAGGAAAAAGATTCCTCTGAATCAGAGCAACCTTCTCCTCCACTCAAGCACCAGAGGAGAATTATGTCGCCCCCCACGATGCAGGGATTAATCGCATCAACCTTCTTCAATGGCCCCTGTCTGGGGGGGGGGGGAGTACTTGTAAGGACATCATCTTACCCACCGTGTTTCCTCCCCTTGGACTCTTCTCTGTATATTGTAACTTTATTACTTATTCCACATAATGGATTGTTGTATAAAAATGTAGCGCTCTATGAGAGCCTCATATCCATGTAAAATAATGTATATTTCATTTGGCTACAAACTTGGTATTTTATATTTACATTTGAATGAAAAGACAAATGATTGTTGCGGTTGGAAATGTTTCCCTCTCAGGCTACTTATCCGTCCGCACTCTGCAATATAGTGACCGTTGCATATTCAGTAAATTATTAGTCTCTCTGCTCATCTTGTTGTCTTCCACTTCCTCTTGAAAGCCTTAATGTCTTCAATCATTTGAATGTTTCGTAGGAGCTTATCATATAGTCTCGGGGCCGCATATTTATAGGCTCTCTAGCCTAAAGTAGCAATATATATAGGTTCCAACACTTTGAAGGCATCTATAACTATTCTCGTGTCGACACGATTTGATGGCTGCACAATATGTAGCAATTCTCTTGAGTATTTTCGACGACTGGTTCTGATAAATTGGTGGGTTATTATAAATATTTTAAATTCAATTCTCGCTTTAATCAGCAGCCAGTGTAAATCAATTAGTATAGGGGTGATCATTTCTCTAGGGGGGACACCTTTTATCAGTCTTCCTCCTCTGTTTACTATGTTTTGTAATTTCTTAAGTGGCACTTTTGGTAAATTATAATAGACAGATTTGCAGTAGTCAATCTTGGTAATAACGCCGTAGATCACAGGTTTCTTTACAGAATTTTTCAAATGATAACCAGAAGTTTTCTATTATATTATCTATTTGGGCATTTAGACACAGGTTACGGTCAAGAAATACACCTAGATCTGGAACTTAACTAGGTTTTGGCACTGATTCATTATTTATGTTCATTCGAATATCACCCAAGTCTTTCATACCGTTTCTCTTACCCACCACCATGAATTCAGTTTTATTCTCATCTAATTTTAGTTGTTTAAATGTCATCCATTCTCTAACACTATCAAGGATTCGATTTAAAGTTCCAGTAGTGTCATCTATATCATTTATGGAGAAGTAAAATTGTGCGTCATCCGCAATTAGTTTGAACTTCACTCCAAGCCTTAGTAGTATTTTCGATAGAACAATAGCATAAATGCAGAATTAGATTAGGCCAAGTACATTCCCCTGGGGTACATCTGTATTTAATGATTTATATGATGAATGATAACTTCCAATTTGTAAAAAGTAATTTTTACCAACCAAGTAGTCTTTTAGATATTAGAAAGCATGATCTTCAACGCCGATGGACCGTAGATAATTTAGTAGCAGTTCATGCACAACTGTATCGAAAGCAGTACTGAGATCGAGCAATATTAACATACGACATTTATTTTCATCCATCATTTCCAGCATATCATTTGCCACAGAGTAGATGGCTGTCTCTGTAGAGTATAGTTTTCTGTAAGCAGATTGGTTATCGGGCAAAGCTTGTCTTACTTCTAAGTGACTGACTAATTGTTACAAAACTACACATTCAAGCACTTTTGAAACAAAGGATAGATTCGAAATAGGTCTAAAT
>NC_090753.1:7992323-7994823 GCF_036898095.1 Palaemon carinicauda
ATATATATATATATATATATATATATATATATATATATATATATATATATATATATTTATATATATACACATATATATATAAATATATATATATATATATATATATATATATATATATATATATATATATATATATATATATATATATATATATATATATGTATGTATGACCCATGTAGACGAATAATCAAACGTCATAATATGGGGTTTCTTAATTTATTACATTTTTTACATTTATCATAAACTCAAAACCATCGTCACTTTTCAAAATTTTCGGGCAACCCAACCTTTGTAATGAAAGAGCAGAGCGACTGGGCTAATGAATTTGCCAATTTATCCAATATTGGGTAAGTATGATTGTACCGACTAAATGCATCCACAAATACACATATATGCCTATGTTCTGTTAAACCAGTAGGAAATGATCCAACCACATCCATATGCACCCTATAAAATGGAATGGGAATCACAGGCCACTTTCTGGCTTCCGGTATAGTTTTTTCTTTTTTATGTTTTTTGAAACAGTTATAAGCATGACAACCTTTTATGTAATTCTCTATAGATTTTTTTTTATTGCATGTAAAATGTGGATGGCTCGATTAATTAAAGAGGGAGGAAGAACTACCCTTGCACTAAATTCCCCTCCCTTTTTATTGAGAGCACAATATAAGATATAATTTTTTATAATAAATTCTCACGAGGCAGATTCAGAAATGACGGATAACTCTCCAATTCCGCATTAATCAATGCTCAAACTTTTTCCATCCATTCCTCTTTTTTCTGTCCCTCTCGGACCCCTTTTATGTCCCAACCTCCCAAGTCAGTCAAACATGCATCATCAGAGCATTCATTCTGGACACCCCAGTTCATGTCCTCGGTCACCCACATATATTCATCTTTATCGCTCGTCTCTCTCTCTCTCTCTCTCTCTCTCCTCTCTCTCTCTCTCTCTCTCTCTCTCTCTCATATATGCAACTCTCTCCCTATCTCTCTCTGCTACCGTACTCTGAACGCTTATCGCGAGAATTCATATCCTGTTCTCTATTTTCTCTATTTTGATGAGGGTCTTCAATATTTTGGTTACGTTCTTCGTTCCTCTTTTGTGCCCTAGTTGTTACTCCTGTTACTGCACCTCTAGAGAGAGCATCAGCTACCTTGTTAGCTTTACCTTTTATGTGGTGAAAATCCTTTATATTAAACTCTAACAGTCTCTCAATCCATCTCGCTTGTCGAGAGGTCGAATCATTTTTATAATACAAATCAGGTAAGGGGCGATGATCACTTTGCAACTCAATCGACTAACCTAATGAAAAGAACCGATGCCTCTTTTGAACCCAAAGAATAGCCAAAGCCTCTTGATCAAATGTACTATAATTCTTTTCTACCCATATTAATTCCCGGGAAGCAAAACAAAGGGGTCAATTTCTGCCTTTATCATCTCGTTGAGAAACTACGCCACCAATAGCTACACTACAATGAAGCTTTCAAATGGTTAAAGGCCCTCTCCTCTTCCCTTTCCCAATTTATTACTTTTTGATTCTTTAAAGCATCTAAGAGTCTCGCTATTTCTTCAAAACCTCTTATAAATTTACGGTAATACCCAGCGAGACCAAGGAATTCACCTACTTCCTTAGGGTTACGCGGCCAGGGAAATTTCTAATAGCCGCTACTTTACTGGGGTAGGGTTGGATATCAAGTGACCTGAAAATTCGACCTATTTACAGAAAAATTTGCACTTTGACAAATATATATTCATACCATTACGTCGCAACACTTCTAAAACTTTACGAATATCAACATCATGTTCTTCGGCCGTTTTCCCTGTAATTATGATATCGTCTAAATAAAAAAGAACATTATGGCCAATTAAGGGAGACAAAACTGCTATCATTACCCTAGAAAAATAACTTGGAGCATTTTTAACACAGAAAGGAAGAAAATTAAACTGAAATAGTTGATCTTTAACTATAAACATCGTTTTATATTTAGTCTTCCTGCCTGGGTATTTGATAGTAACCAGATTTTAAATCAACAGTTTTGAATATTTTCTTTCCCATAACCTTCACAAGCAATTCTTCGATCGAGGGCAGTGGAAATGCATTATACTAATCAACACACAATCTTACCTTGCCATCATTTTTCCTAACAGCTAAAATTGGAGAAGCACAAGGGAATTTGCTCTCCTCAATTATCCCTTTTTCCCTTAATTTATCAATTTCCCTTTCTATCTCTTCTTGGAAATGAATGGGTACCTTATAAGGCCTTGACCAGATAAGCTCCGCCTGCCCAGTTTCACTGCTAAAGGGAAATTGATGAATCCTCCCGGGTGGCTCATCTCTAGTTGCAATTATATCAGAATAATTATTGATAATGTCATTAACTACAGGTTGATATTCTGACGGATATAATGTTCGCGTTTGCTTAATCAAATTCTGATTGTGTTCATCTGTGCGGGCTGGAGTTGTGGCTCCCAACATTCCATTATAAGCAATTTCACATA
>NC_090753.1:8007323-8014823 GCF_036898095.1 Palaemon carinicauda
TATTCTTGTGTATAACCATCCATGCCTAATATGATTACTTCGGTAGCAAATATTGTAATGCTTTAGATATGTTTCCGAATCAATTTTAATTTCTAAATAATCGTATAACTGAATATATATTGTAGTATTAGAATCTTGAGAGAGAAACGACAGATATTCTTAACATTTTGAAGCTTAGGGATAAGAAATATCTATCACAAATACCTATGGGAGTCATATAAAGCACAATAACAATATCATTCGATCTTGTAAATAAATTCATACTTAGTGAAGTAATACAACAATAAGTCCATTTCAATCATAAAGAGAAATAAACAAAACATGAATATTCTTGATGTATCTCTAAAACCCGAGGTAAACCAAAAAAAAAAAAATTCAGAAGTAACTAAATCTCTTAATATACAAATTATCAATGTGGTATCGTATCATTTTTTATTGGATTCATGTCCCCAGCAACCGATTCTCAAATGTAGCTCTAGAGAAATCAATAATTTATGTAGGTGTTCTAGTGTAATTAATCACAACGACAAATGAAAGCGATACTAGATCTGTTTAGGAGAATAACAAATATCGTCATGACTAGGGGCCTGGTTAAACTGTCTGTTGGCTATCGTCACGATTGTCAGTATGGTTAAACTGTCTTTTGGCTATCGTCACGATTTGCAGTCTAGTTGAACTATGTTTTGACTATCGTCAAGATTTTCAGTCTAGTTAGATTGTAATGTGACTATCAGCACGATTGTCAATATGGTTAAACTGTCTGTTGGCTATCGTCACGATGGGAGGTCTGGTTAAACTGTCTGTTGGCTATTGTCACGATTGTCATTCATGTTAAACTGTCTGCTGGCTATTGTCAAGACTGACTGTCTGGTTAAACTGTATGTTGGCTAATGTCAAAATTGACAGTATGGTTAAACTGTCTATGGGCTATAGACACGATTGTCAGCCATGTTAAACTTCCTGTTGGCTATCATTATGATTGTCAGTCATGATAAGCTGCCTGTTGGCTATCGTCACGATGAGCGGTCTGGATAAACTCTCTGTTGGCTCTTGTCACGATTGTCAGTAATAGTAAACACTCTGCTGGCTATCATTAAGATTGGCAGTATGCTTAAACTGTCGGTTGGCTATCGTCAAGGTTGGCAGTTCGGTTAAACTGTATGTTGGCTATCATCACGATTGTCAGTTATGTTAAACAGTCCGTTGGTTATCGTCACAATTGTCAAGTATGTTGAACTGTCTGTTGGCTATCATCACGATTGTCAGTCATGTTGAAATGTCTGTTGGCTATCATCAAGTGATAGTATGATTAAACTGTCTGATGGCTATTGCCAATATTGGCAGTATGGTTAAACTGCCTGTTGGCTATCGTCACGATTGTCAGTCATGTTAAACTATCTGTTGACTGTCGCCACGATTGGCAGTCTGGTTAAACTGTCTGTTGGCTAGTTAATATGTATTTTTGCTATCGTCACGATTGGCAGTATGGTTAAACTGTCTGTTGGCTATCACCACGATAGACAGCCTGGTTAAACTGTATGTTGGCTCTTGTCACTATTGTCAGTCATGTTGAACTATGCTTTAGCTATCGTCACGATTGTCAGTCTAGTTAAAATGTATTTTGGCTATCGTCACGATTGGCAGTATGGTTAAGCTGTCTGTTGGCTATCATCACGATGGGCAGTCTGGTTAAACTGTCTGTTGGCTCTTGTCACGATTTTCAGTTATGTTAAACTGTTTGCTGGCTATCGTCAAGATTGGCCGTCTCGTTAAACTAATTGTTGGCCATTGTCAAAATTGGCAGTATGGTTAAACTGTGTGTGGGCTATCGTCATGATTGTCAGCCATGTTAAACTTTCTATTGGCTTTCGTCACGATTGTCAGTCATGATAAACTGTCTGTTGGCTATTGTTGCATTGGGTAGTCTGGTTAAACTGTCTGTTGGCTATTGACACGATTGTCAGTAATGTTAAACTGTCTGCTGGCTATCGTCAAGCTTGGCAGAATGTTTAAACTGTCTGTTGGCTATCGTCATGATTTTCACTTATGTTAAACTGTCTGTTGGCTATCGTCACGATGGTCATTTATGTTAAGCTCTCTGTTGGCTATCGTCACGATTGTCAATCGTGTTAAACTGACTGTTGGCTATCGTTACGACTGTCAGTCATGTTAAACTGTCTGTTGGCTATCGTAAAGATTGGCAGTATAACTGTCAGTTGGCTATTGTCATGATTGGCTATCTTTTTAAACTGTCAGTTGGCTATCGCATGATCTTTAGTCTGGTTGAAATGCCTGTTGGCTATCGTCAAGATTGGTAGTATGGTTAATCAGTCTGATGGCTATCGCTAAGATTGGCAGTATGGTTAAACTGTCTGCTGGCTATCGTCATGCTTTTCAGTCATGTTTAACTATCTATTGGCTGTCGTCACGATTGGCAGTCTGGTTAAACTGTCTGTTGGCTAGTGTCACGATTGGTAGTCTGGGTAAATTTTCAGTGGATATCGTCAAGATTGCTGCATTGTGAAACTCTCTCTAAGCTATGTTAAGATTGACAGTATGGTGAAACTTTTTTATGGTTATCATCACAATTGTCCGTCCTGTGAAACTGTGTATTGGCTATTGTTATGAATGGCAGTCTGGTTAAACTGTGTGATGGCTACCATTAAGATTGGTAGTATGGGCAAACTTTCTGTTGGCTATCGTCACGAATGGAAGTCTGGTTAAACTCTCTGTTGGCTATCGTCAAGATTGGCAGTATGGTTAAACTGTCTGTTGGGTATCATTATGATTGTCAGTCATGTTAAACTGTTTGTTGGCTATCGTCAAAATTGGAAGACTGTTTAATCTGTCTGTTGGCCATCGTCAAGATTGGTATTATGGTTAAACAGTCTGATGGCTATCGCTAAGATTGGCAGTATGTTTAAACTGTCTGCTGGCTATCGTCACGTTTTTCTTTCATATTTAACTATCTGATGGCTGTCGTCACGATTCACAGTCTGGTTAAACTGTCTGTTGGCTAGTGTCACGATTGGTAGTCTGGGTAAATTTTCAGTTGAATATCGTCAAGATTGACAGCATGGTTAAACTCTCTCTTGGCTATGTTAAGATTGACAGTATGGTGAAACTGTTTTTTGGCTATTGTCACAATTGTCCGTCCTATGAAACTGTGTGTTGGTTATTGTTATGAATGGCAGTCTGGTTAAACTGTGCGATGGCTATCGTTAAGATTGACAGTATGGGCAAACTGTCTGTTTGCTATGGTTATGATTGAAAGTCTGGTTAAACTATGTTGGCTATCGTCAAGATTGGCAGTATGATTAAACTGTCTCTTGACTATCGTAACGATTGTCAATCATGTTAAACTGTCTGTTGGCTATTGTCACGATTAGCAGTCAGGTTGAATAGTCTTAAAAACGGTATTTGTAAGCTGCTTAATTCATATTTAGTTATATAAATTTTTTCAGATATTTCCTTCTGGTTGGAATATATCTCACTTATATTTTCTTGAAGGATTTAATATCTGATTATTACCTTTATTGATTATCTGAGATCTCTATGATTTTTATTTCAAAACCCATTTTATAGCCAAACATATATTTTTATGTATAAACATAGGGAATTATGAAAGGAGGGTAATCTGGATTTGCTTTCAGATAAAGAAAATTGATTTCCTAAGATGACTTTCAGTATATAAAGTGCAGGTAATTAAACTATGTAATACATAACTAGGAGAAAGACGGTTAAAAATATAATAAAATCGGCATTTTTTCCTCAATATCAAATTTGTTTCTGCCAAAGCATATTCTTTTTTTCTTTTTGTCAGGAAAATACTAAAGCAGGATGAAAATCAATTGAACCTTAACAACGCTACAAACAGGACAAAAAAGAAATAGTAGAACTTTTTTCTTTAGGGAAGAAACCATTGTGGAGATGAAAGAAATTTAATATAAGATTTTGAATACATAATGAAATATAAGAAATAAAAATCATTACTTGTTTGTTTCCAGAATGTTCTACCTTATATAAAATAAGGACTCTTGATTTTACTGTTCTTTTATTCAATTTTCTAAGTCTATACTTAAAATACACCACACAAAGTCCTGAGGAGCTGTTGCAAAGGCTATGATATCCGTAAAACTTCAGCTTTACTATGGAATTAAGTTCTTTTTCATGAGAAGTTATTTTCATATTTTTGTACATCTGACCTATGGAGGATAATTGTCGTTACTTAGTAAAACATATCTTTTGTTTTCACTCTAATATTTCACGTTTTTTATCAATAACCTTTTATATTCTATATAAGAACAAATCTATATTAATATTATATGTATTCCTCAAATATTCTATTTCAATTGTTCCTTTGTTTTTTATCAATTTCGTCATTTCCTTTCCTCACTGGGCTATATGTCCCGTTGGAGCAATTGAGTTTATAGCATCCTGCTTTTCTAACTAGGAATGTAACACAACTAGTGATAAGGATGATATTTTTAGCTCGGTTACTAAACACAATAATTTCCATGTGGAATCCCAATATATATATATATATATATATATATATATATATATATATATGTGTGTGTGTATATATATATATATATATATATATATATATACATATATATATATATATATATATATATATATGTATACATATATATATATATATATATATATATATATATATATATGTATATATATATATATATATATATATATATATATATATATATATATATATATATATATATATATGTATATGTATATATATATATATATATATATATATATATATATATATATATATATATATATGTGTGTGTGTGTGTGTGTGTGTGTGTGTGTACGTGTGTGCACGTACATCTTGTTGATATGCACTATATTTCCATAAGAAAAGATTATAAACTGTCTTTGATTTTAAATGGAACTAGATTGCAAGTATATCTCGCCTTCAATTCTATCAATCATATTTAATTGATTTATGTATTCTGCTGAATGGTATTCCTTGACATGCTTCTTTCAAATAGCATTTCTACCTCCGCAAAATCTAAGGTTTATGTTATTATAACATAAAACAATAACAGAGCAGTTGCCGTTTTCCGCAGTTTCTTGGATCATCTAACATTAATTTGTCTAAAACCTTTGAAAAGACTTTTAATTCTCCATATTTCCTATTGATACTAGCATAACATCCTCCATCTATATTTCATTCGGTTTATATCATGACATTTTCCAATCAATTTCCCAGAACCTGCTTGCAGTTGCAGACTGGAAAATGTTAACACTGACACCTGTCACATTTTGGACTTTATTGTACATCTGGATGGCACTATTTTTCCTCTTGGAAATGGTATAGGTAAATGTTCACCAAAGACTGTATACTGAAGGACGATAGGAAGGCTCAAAATAGGAATGTCAATACACTAGTTGGCAACTCCAAAGTGAACACAATAGTTTGACCGCTCAGTATTGAGATGGCGTTGTGAGTATACATCGTTTGTCGTCTGTTTGTTTATATTCAGAATTTGACAGTCGACACAACGAACTGAGGGCGCCAGCAGTGAATATGTCACACGGTGTGTTTTTTGCAATAAACGAAAAGAAACCGATCCTCATTAGGGGTTTCACAGGTTCCCTAAGGACAAAGAACGGCGAGTACCAACAGTATAATACATGAAATATGGGCTACTAATGAGTAAGCCCCACTGGTATTGGATATAAGATTAAGGCAAGGCATCTGCAATACACTTTTCTCAAACTTTTTTATGTGGTCATAAAGCTATTGAAATCATGTATTTCTCAGGACCTGACATATTTAGTGTTATGTATTATATTTAACTTTGATTTAATTTATAAGTGCATGAATATTGCAGAATGTTGGCACACCTGAGTAGCATTACAGGGGTATACTGCTTTAACGTGTTATTTTGTTAGTTCCTTGTCTTCTTATTTTTTTTTCTATTTACTAAATAAAGACTTTGATTTTACAGTATTTGCAAACTATTTGTTTACTTTTGTATTTTCATGTACATTGAATGTGTTTACTGTCGGTGCTTTCTATCTATGCATAATTGTTCTGTCTTATGATTGCACTATGTATTTAATTTTTGAAGAAAAACCTTTTTTTTAGTATTATGTTCTCTCATATTTATAATTATATTAGAGTTTATTTGCATGTAATTCATAATGCAATTCTGGTTTGGATGTATGTTATTTTTTTTTACAGTTTTTATATGTGCAACATTACTTACTGGATTATTATTTTTTTATTTATGTATGCTACCTTATTTCTATTTCCAACCCCTTTTGATTATTTACCATGTTTGATACAATTTAGTGAGTCATTTTGTTCCCTTGTTTGTATATTTATACATTTATTAGTTTATATTACTAAAGAGTATATATGAGTGCATTATGCCTTCCTGTTTCAATAAAAAGAAAATTACAATTGTGTTTGTATACACCTTATATCTCTTTCCTACAGTGACCTACAAACTGTGATTAAATTTATGCCTACACATATGCACTTGTGGTTAAGTTAAATAAATCAGATATACAGAATGTTTTACTTTATTCGAGCCTGATATTGTAGAAAACATTTAAAAATGATTGTTATATACAATACTTCAATTTGGAAGAAATTTTACCGAATTATAAGAGATGTAGCTATTATATTTCTGGAAAATAGTCTTAGAAACTTAAGGAAATGTATTCTTAATCTATACAGTATATGTACATATTTGCAAATTTGAAATTTAGTTATCTAAAATCTAAGAATACAATATACTGACGTAGTAATGCAAATTATGAACAAATATGTCGCAAAATTTACAATCGAAATCTATCCTATATTCCCGTAAGCATTACCGCTCTGAATGTTTGACCGCTCGCTCAATAGATGGAGTTATTCGTTTCGGATGGGAGTATCTGGCATCTTTTCATAGCACACTCATTTGATTGCTATTAGGCCCAGCCTTCCTATCTTCCTTCAGTATATAGTATTTGGTGTTGACTCTGCGAAATAGATGGTTGAAAGTTGCGTTGAAAGGGCTTATAATTTCTAACCTTGCAGCTGGTTGCGTCGGAATTGGAACCTAACATCACGCTAACCCTTTCCTTATACATAAAGGCCCATCAGCCTATAGGTGGAGCAGTTATGACGTACAGTAGCGTAAAAGTAAATATTGTGCAATATTATTTTTCTAATTAGTTGCTCGCAATACTAGAATTGTGTTTCACTTATTGATATCATTTTATTTCATCATAAAAGAAGAAACCCTCTCCCATTAAAAATTCTGAAAACAATATTTCGCCGAAAATTTTACACACGTGAACCAACCGGTTGCCAGTCGTTCTGAGTAGCAGACGTTTGTTTCCATCGGAGCACGCATTCGAGATTCTCCGGAACTTTTAAAGTGTTTATTGTAGTTTATTGGCTATTTTAGGAGTTGTTGATACTTGACACAATGTCGAACAGTGACAAAGAGTGAGCTGATGAACAGC
>NC_090753.1:8022323-8027323 GCF_036898095.1 Palaemon carinicauda
CCTACTGACTAGTGATGTCATCAGTCGCTACACTATATTTTGGCACAGCAAGGGTGTGACAGGGTGTACTTCCACAGAGCATGGTTTACCAGGTATTCTTGTGTATAACCATCCATGCCTAATATGATTACTTCGGTAGCAAATATTGTAATGCTTTAGATATGTTTCCGAATCAATTTTAATTTCTAAATAATCGTATAACTGAATATATATTGTAGTATTAGAATCTTGAGAGAGAAACGACAGATATTCTTAACATTTTGAAGCTTAGGGATAAGAAATATCTATCACAAATACCTATGGGAGTCATATAAAGCACAATAACAATATCATTCGATCTTGTAAATAAATTCATACTTAGTGAAGTAATACAACAATAAGTCCATTTCAATCATAAAGAGAAATAAACAAAACATGAATATTCTTGATGTATCTCTAAAACCCGAGGTAAACCAAAAAAAAAAAATTCAGAAGTAACTAAATCTCTTAATATACAAATTATCAATGTGGTATCGTATCATTTTTTATTGGATTCATGTCCCCAGCAACCGATTCTCAAATGTAGCTCTAGAGAAATCAATAATTTATGTAGGTGTTCTAGTGTAATTAATCACAACGACAAATGAAAGCGATACTAGATCTGTTTAGGAGAATAACAAATATCGTCATGACTAGGGGCCTGGTTAAACTGTCTGTTGGCTATCGTCACGATTGTCAGTATGGTTAAACTGTCTTTTGGCTATCGTCACGATTTGCAGTCTAGTTGAACTATGTTTTGACTATCGTCAAGATTTTCAGTCTAGTTAGATTGTAATGTGACTATCAGCACGATTGTCAATATGGTTAAACTGTCTGTTGGCTATCGTCACGATGGGAGGTCTGGTTAAACTGTCTGTTGGCTATTGTCACGATTGTCATTCATGTTAAACTGTCTGCTGGCTATTGTCAAGACTGACTGTCTGGTTAAACTGTATGTTGGCTAATGTCAAAATTGACAGTATGGTTAAACTGTCTATGGGCTATAGACACGATTGTCAGCCATGTTAAACTTCCTGTTGGCTATCATTATGATTGTCAGTCATGATAAGCTGCCTGTTGGCTATCGTCACGATGAGCGGTCTGGATAAACTCTCTGTTGGCTCTTGTCACGATTGTCAGTAATAGTAAACACTCTGCTGGCTATCATTAAGATTGGCAGTATGCTTAAACTGTCGGTTGGCTATCGTCAAGGTTGGCAGTTCGGTTAAACTGTATGTTGGCTATCATCACGATTGTCAGTTATGTTAAACAGTCCGTTGGTTATCGTCACAATTGTCAAGTATGTTGAACTGTCTGTTGGCTATCATCACGATTGTCAGTCATGTTGAAATGTCTGTTGGCTATCATCAAGTGATAGTATGATTAAACTGTCTGATGGCTATTGCCAATATTGGCAGTATGGTTAAACTGCCTGTTGGCTATCGTCACGATTGTCAGTCATGTTAAACTATCTGTTGACTGTCGCCACGATTGGCAGTCTGGTTAAACTGTCTGTTGGCTAGTTAATATGTATTTTTGCTATCGTCACGATTGGCAGTATGGTTAAACTGTCTGTTGGCTATCACCACGATAGACAGCCTGGTTAAACTGTATGTTGGCTCTTGTCACTATTGTCAGTCATGTTGAACTATGCTTTAGCTATCGTCACGATTGTCAGTCTAGTTAAAATGTATTTTGGCTATCGTCACGATTGGCAGTATGGTTAAGCTGTCTGTTGGCTATCATCACGATGGGCAGTCTGGTTAAACTGTCTGTTGGCTCTTGTCACGATTTTCAGTTATGTTAAACTGTTTGCTGGCTATCGTCAAGATTGGTCGTCTCGTTAAACTAATTGTTGGCCATTGTCAAAATTGGCAGTATGGTTAAACTGTGTGTGGGCTATCGTCATGATTGTCAGCCATGTTAAACTTTCTATTGGCTTTCGTCACGATTGTCAGTCATGATAAACTGTCTGTTGGCTATTGTTGCATTGGGTAGTCTGGTTAAACTGTCTGTTGGCTATTGACACGATTGTCAGTAATGTTAAACTGTCTGCTGGCTATCGTCAAGCTTGGCAGAATGTTTAAACTGTCTGTTGGCTATCGTCATGATTTTCACTTATGTTAAACTGTCTGTTGGCTATCGTCACGATGGTCATTTATGTTAAGCTCTCTGTTGGCTATCGTCACGATTGTCAATCGTGTTAAACTGACTGTTGGCTATCGTTACGACTGTCAGTCATGTTAAACTGTCTGTTGGCTATCGTAAAGATTGGCAGTATAACTGTCAGTTGGCTATTGTCATGATTGGCTATCTTTTTAAACTGTCAGTTGGCTATCGCATGATCTTTAGTCTGGTTGAAATGCCTGTTGGCTATCGTCAAGATTGGTAGTATGGTTAATCAGTCTGATGGCTATCGCTAAGATTGGCAGTATGGTTAAACTGTCTGCTGGCTATCGTCATGCTTTTCAGTCATGTTTAACTATCTATTGGCTGTCGTCACGATTGGCAGTCTGGTTAAACTGTCTGTTGGCTAGTGTCACGATTGGTAGTCTGGGTAAATTTTCAGTGGATATCGTCAAGATTGCTGCATTGTGAAACTCTCTCTAAGCTATGTTAAGATTGACAGTATGGTGAAACTTTTTTATGGTTATCATCACAATTGTCCGTCCTGTGAAACTGTGTATTGGCTATTGTTATGAATGGCAGTCTGGTTAAACTGTGTGATGGCTACCATTAAGATTGGTAGTATGGGCAAACTTTCTGTTGGCTATCGTCACGAATGGAAGTCTGGTTAAACTCTCTGTTGGCTATCGTCAAGATTGGCAGTATGGTTAAACTGTCTGTTGGGTATCATTATGATTGTCAGTCATGTTAAACTGTTTGTTGGCTATCGTCAAAATTGGAAGACTGTTTAATCTGTCTGTTGGCCATCGTCAAGATTGGTAGTATGGTTAAACAGTCTGATGGCTATCGCTAAGATTGGCAGTATGTTTAAACTGTCTGCTGGCTATCGTCACATTTTTCTTTCATATTTAACTATCTGATGGCTGTCGTCACGATTCACAGTCTGGTTAAACTGTCTGTTGGCTAGTGTCACGATTGGTAGTCTGGGTAAATTTTCAGTTGAATATCGTCAAGATTGACAGCATGGTTAAACTCTCTCTTGGCTATGTTAAGATTGACAGTATGGTGAAACTGTTTTTTGGCTATTGTCACAATTGTCCGTCCTATGAAACTGTGTGTTGGTTATTGTTATGAATGGCAGTCTGGTTAAACTGTGCGATGGCTATCGTTAAGATTGACAGTATGGGCAAACTGTCTGTTTGCTATGGTTATGATTGAAAGTCTGGTTAAACTATGTTGGCTATCGTCAAGATTGGCAGTATGATTAAACTGTCTCTTGACTATCGTAACGATTGTCAATCATGTTAAACTGTCTGTTGGCTATTGTCACGATTAGCAGTCAGGTTGAATAGTCTTAAAAACGGTATTTGTAAGCTGCTTAATTCATATTTAGTTATATAAATTTTTTCAGATATTTCCTTCTGGTTGGAATATATCTCACTTATATTTTCTTGAAGGATTTAATATCTGATTATTACCTTTATTGATTATCTGAGATCTCTATGATTTTTATTTCAAAACCCATTTTATAGCCAAACATATATTTTTATGTATAAACATAGGGAATTATGAAAGGAGGGTAATCTGGATTTGCTTTCAGATAAAGAAAATTGATTTCCTAAGATGACTTTCAGTATATAAAATGCAGGTAATTAAACTATGTAATACATAACTAGGAGAAAGACGGTTAAAAATATAATAAAATCGGCATTTTTTCCTCAATATCAAATTTGTTTCTGCCAAAGCATATTCTTTTTTTCTTTTTGTCAGGAAAATACTAAAGCAGGATGAAAATCAATTGAACCTTAACAACGCTACAAACAGGACAAAAAAGAAATAGTAGAACTTTTTTCTTTAGGGAAGAAACCATTGTGGAGATGAAAGAAATTTAATATAAGATTTTGAATACATAATGAAATATAAGAAATAAAAATCATTACTTGTTTGTTTCCAGAATGTTCTACCTTATATAAAATAAGGACTCTTGATTTTACTGTTCTTTTATTCAATTTTCTAAGTCTATACTTAAAATACACCACACAAAGTCCTGAGGAGCTGTTGCAAAGGCTATGATATCCGTAAAACTTCAGCTTTACTATGGAATTAAGTTCTTTTTCATGAGAAGTTATTTCCATATTTTTGTACATCTGACCTATGGAGGATAATTGTCGTTACTTAGTAAAACATATCTTTTGTTTTCACTCTAATATTTCACGTTTTTTATCAATAACCTTTTATATTCTATATAAGAACAAATCTATATTAATATTATATGTATTCCTCAAATATTCTATTTCAATTGTTCCTTTGTTTTTTATCAATTTCGTCATTTCCTTTCCTCACTGGGCTATATGTCCCGTTGGAGCAATTGAGTTTATAGCATCCTGCTTTTCTAACTAGGAATGTAACACAACTAGTGATAAGGATGATATTTTTAGCTCGGTTACTAAACACAATAATTTCCATGTGGAATCCCAATATATATATATATATATATATATATATATATATATATATATATATATATATATATATATATATATATATATATATATATATATATATATATGTGTGTGTGTATATATATATATATATATATATATATATATATATATATATATATATATATATATATATATATATATATATATCTAAAATCTAAGAATACAATATACTGACGTAGTAATGCAAATTATGAACAAATATGTCGCAAAATTTACAATCGAAATCTATCCTATATTCCCGTAAGCATTACCGCTCTGAATGTTTGACCGCTCGCTCAATAGATGGAGTTATTCGTTTCGGATGGGAGTATCTGGCATCTTTTCATAGCACACTCATTTGATTGCTATTAG